>NW_027362764.1:535364168-535524168 GCF_046119375.1 Phyllobates terribilis | reverse complement strand
GGATGTGTATATTTTTTTACTGCTCTAAAAAACAAAGCATCTTTGCACCTAATCTTGAATAAAACTATTCTTCCTTTATGTTCATACAGCCTCTGTGCGGGCTTATGTGTCTCCACGGTTACAGACTACATACAAATCTGTGTGTAGTCTTATCTCCTTTCTATCTGCTCCCTTTCTTCTGCCAATTCACAGAGCCAGTTGTCAAGCAAGAATTTTTTTTTTAATTACATTATTTTAAAAAAGCCTGCTGTTTGCAGTATTTTTAAGCACTTTTTTTTTTGTTACATTTTAATTTTTTGATTTATCATTTTTTGTACAAACATTTTATTTATAACTTAACTAAATGGATTTCATAAACCGGTGAAAACACTTAGCTGCATTTTGCTACTGCCCCTGAAACTGGCACTAATACATCACAAACTAAAGTGTTATGTCTGTATAAAAGAGGGGAAGGCAACATGCGCAATAGGGTCTTATCCGGTAGGTAAGTACAGGTGAATGAACCAGTAACTGCTCACCTTTTTGGGGTTGATAAACCCACAATTGAGGAATAGAAGCAAGAAACAGCTGCTGCAGCGCCCTTATGGCAGGCAAACCTGTACTGTTAGCGTATGTTTGGAAAATAGGAGTGGTGAACTGTGCTGCCGAGGAGGTATTACCCAATGAGGATCCAGAGGACCTGATGTAGGAATAACAAAGCAGTTTATTCTGAAAGCGTTTCGAAGTTGGACTAGCTTCTTCATCAGGAGCACTACAGTGGTTCTGATTGAGAAGTTAGTCCAACTTCGAAACTCATTGAGTAAACTTCTTTGTTATTCCAACATCACGTCCCCTGGATCCTTATTGTGAATACCTCCTCGGCAGCACAGATCATCACTCCTATCTTCCAAATATATGTTATATCTGTAGACAGTTTCATTCTTTATTATAGACCTCTAGCTAATAACTCGTTGCAGCTTTTTAGAAAACAATACTTCCTGAAAAATGGTGAATAATTAATCTACCTAGCAAAATGTTGCTAAATGCTGCTTGTGGAACGATTGTACACATACAAGATCAGATTATACAGAATTGGTTTGTCGTCTTTTAATCCAGGCCATTTTCAGAGTTGCATATTATTTTTTATTTTAGTTGCTTTGGAGTAATACACAAATGGTCACAAAAGTGGTCATCTCTACATCAGCAGAGGTGATGAACTCAATGATTGTCTGCAGCGGTAGCAACATGACTATAGGACACATCACCACTGCAGCCAATCGCTGAGTTCATAACCTCAATACACAGAGACCAGAGCAGCGGTGAAGAGTTGGTACTGGACATGGGAAGGGTGAGATCGATCTGCGTTTTTTATGTTCTATTTAGAAAGGCATTTTAAGTGGAAAACCCCTTTAACTATTCCGTTGGCAATTTGGAACCAATCATTTTCCTAATCTCTTCTATGACTGTGGTTGGTTGGTCAGTGTAGACTGAGGTTTCTTTTAAAAGTTTATTCTAACCTAGGACACTTGCAGGTATATCTCTATTAGAAGACTGAAGGAGATTGCCACACATGTGCCGAACTCTCACCGAACTCGGGGAGGTTTTGGACCAGAAACTAAGCGGAAACTCTCCAAATATTTCTTAAAGAGAAACTGACAGTAGGATCAACCCTCCTAAGCCATCTATATGGGCATGTAGGTCATAGGAAGATGAATAATACATACCTTGATATCTGCGATCTGATGTCTTTGGCTATGTGCGCACAGTGCTTATTTGAAGCAGAAATTTCCTGAGCGTTTCTGCATCTCCTTGGCAGGAAAAACGCATGCATTTTTTAGTGCATTTCTGATGCGTTTTTGATGCATTTTTAAGTGTTTTTGTACATCAATGAATGGTTTTTGGAGCTAAATAAAGTTATTTGGTGGGACATTGCTTAAACCTTGGATTACCATCAGAACTTGGGTGAGTACAGTACAGACCAAAAGTTTGGACACACATTCTCATTTAAAGATTTTTCTGTATTTTCATGACTGAAAATTGTACATTCACACTGAAGGCATAAAAACTATGAATTAACACATGTGGAATTATATACTTAACAAAAAAGTGTGAAACAACTGAAAATATGTCTTATATTCTAGGTTCTTCAAAGTAGCCACCCTTTGCTTTGATGACTGCTTTGCACACTCTTGGCATTCTCTTGATGAGCTTCAAGAGGTAGTCACCAGAAATGGTTTTCACTTCACAGGTGTGCCCTGTCAGGTTTAATAAGTGGGATTTCTTGCCTTATAAATGGGGTTGGGACCATCAGTTGTGTTGTGCAGAAGTCTGGTGGATACACAGCTGATAGTCCCATTGAATAGACTGTTAGAATTTGTATTATGGCAAGAAAAAAGCAGCTAAGTAAAGAAAAATGAGTGGCCATCATTACTTTAAGAAATGAAGGTCAGTCAGTGCGAAAAATTGGGAAAACTTTGAAAGTGTCCCCAAGTACAGTTGCAAAAACCATCAAGCGCTACAAAGAAACTGGCTCACATGAGGACCGCCCCAAGAAAGGAAGACCAAGAGTCACCTCTGCTTCTGAGGATAAGTTTATCGGAGTCACCAGCCTCAGAAATCGCAGGTTAACAGCAGCTCAGATTAGAGACCAGGTCAATGCCACACAGAGTCCTAGCAGCAGACACATATCTTCAACAACTGTTAAGAGGAGACTTTGTGCAGCAGGCCTTCATGGTAAAATAGCTGCTAGGAAAACCACTGCTAAGGAGAGGCAACAAGAAGAGACTTGTTTGGGCTAAAGAACACAAGGAATGGACATTAGACCAGTGGAAATCTGTGCTTTGGTCTGAGGAGTCCAAATTTGAGATTTTTGGTTCCAACCACCATGTCTTTGTGCGACGCAGAAAAGGTGAACGGATGGACTCTACATGCCTGGTTCCCATCGTGAAGCATGGAGGAGGAGGTGTGATGGTGTGGGGGTGCTTTGCTGGTGACCCTGTTGAGGATTTATTCAAAATTGAAGGCATACTGAACTGGCATGGCTACCACAGCATCTTGCAGCGGCATGCTATTCCATCCGGTTTGCGTTTAGCTGGACCATCATTTATTTTTCAACAGGACAGTAACCCCAAACACACCTCCAGGCTGTGTAAGGGCTATTTGACCAAGAAGGGGAGTGATTGGGTGCTACGCCAGATGACCTGGCCTCCACAGTCACCAGACCTGAATCCAATCGAGATGGTTTGGGGTGAGCTGGACCACAGAGTGAAGGCAAAAGGGCCAACAAGTGCTAAGCATCTCTGGGAACGCCTTCAAGATTGTTGGACGACCATTTCCGGTGACTACCTCTTGAAGCTCATCTAGAGAATGCCAAGAGTGTGCAAAGCAGTCATCAAAGCAAAAGGTGGCTACTTTGAAGAACCTAGAATATAAGACATATTTTCAGTTGTTTCACACTTTTTTGTTAAGTATATAATTCCACATGTGTTAATTCATAGTTTTGATGCCTTCAGTGTGAATGTACAATTTTCATAGTCATGAAAATACAGAAAAATCTTTAAATGAGAAAGTGTGTCCAAACTTTTGGTCTGTACTATATATTGGTTAATTTGAATGATTAAACAATGTGTCTGTTGTATTTCAAATAAAGTGTTTGCTCTGTGTCTGTGTGTTTATTTAACTCTTTACTTAATTTTTTTCTGGTCATGAAAAGGTTTGATTGACATCTTGTCATCTCCAAGCAAAAGAGCTAAATGTCAGCTAGTCCCATTCACCCAGTCTTCATTAGCATTTCTATTCATGTAATTTATGCGGCAGATGTGAGCTTCTATCTTTAGCCTGGGAAGGTGCCATTTGCAAACATTTTCCCTGGCCATAATTGACATCTCACAGCTGGTTTGTTAGCACTTTGGACGCAGGATATTTTTGTTGCGTCCAAAATGCTGTGTTCTAATGCCGCACTTTTATTGTTGTTAAAGTTGAATCCACCACATATAATGACACTTCAATCAGTCAAAATCTGCAGTGGAGACTAGCGTGTCCGCTACCGAAATTGACATGCTGCGGGTGAGTTTGGGTACGTGGCCACGGTCAGGAGCCACTGCAGGTTTAATGCTGCGTGTTTATACAGTGTCGAACCCGCAGCATCCCGATGTTACAGCATAGTGGATGGGATCTCTAGAAATCCCATGTCCACTATGCGTGCATCAGAGGCTGCGAGTCACCCGTGGACACTGACATGCGGCACGTCTTTCAGGACCTCAGCATGTCAAATTCTCTTGCTTAGTCGCTGGTCTCCGCAACTGAAATTTGACCACTACAAATTAAAGAGTGCGGTAAATACTCATAGTTCAATGAACACATGTGAATTTACCTGCATTCAATAGAATACAACTTTTTAGACGCAGCAAAAAATATGCTTCCAAAGCGTTGCTACGTCCGGATCATGAGCACAGAGCCTAACATTTTAAAAAAAAAAAAAGGCTTTGGCTCCAGCGTCATTTTTATAAACAGCAGAGGGAAAGCCGACCACTGGGGGCTGATATTAGTAGCCGGGGACCGGGGAAGGGGCCATTAGCCAACAATATTCCCTGGCTATTAATATCAGCCCCCAGCTGTTTGTTTAGCCTTTACTGGGTAGATTATAGGGGGATCCCAGAAAAAAATTGACGTGGGGCCCCCTTACACACATTGACAAAATTGTTGGTACCCCTCGTTTAATGAAAGAAAAACCCACAATGGCCACTGAAATAACTTGAATCTGACAAAAGTAATAATAAATTAAAAATCTATGGAAGTGAACAAATGAAAGTCAGTCATTGCTTTTCAACCCTGCTTCCACAAATTTTTTTAAAAAATTTAACTCCTGAAATCGGTCTGGACAGAAATGATGGTACCCCTGAAAATAATGTGACAAAAGGGACATATTAAATCAAGTTGTGTCCACTAATTAGCACCACAGGTGTCTACAATCTTGTAATCAGTCAGTGGGCCTGTATAAAGGGCTACAGATACTCACTGTGCTGTTTGGTGACATGGTGTGTACCACACTCAACATGGACTAGAGGAAGCAAAGGAAAGAGTTGTCTCAGGAGATTACAAAGTAAATTATAAACAAGCATGTTATAGGTAAAGGTTATAAGACCATCTCCAAGCAGCTTGATGTTCCTGGGACTACAGTTGCACACGTTATTCAGAAATTTAAGATCCATGGGACTGTAGCCAACCTCCCTGGGTGTGGCCGCAGGAGGAAAATTGATGACAAATCAAAGAGACGGATAATATGAATGGTAACAAAAGAGCCCAGGATAATTTCTAAAGAGATTAAAGGTGAACTTCAAGCTGAAGGAACATCCGTGTCAGATCTCACCATTTGTCGTTGTTTGATCCAAAGTGGACTTCGTGGGAGACGATCAAGGAGAACACCATTGTTGAAAAAAAACATAAAAAAGCCAGACTGGAATTTGCCAAACTACATGTTGACTAGCCACATAGCTCCTGGGAGAATGTCCTATGGACAGATGAGACAAAAATGGAAGTTTTTGGCAAGGCACATCAGCTCTATGTTCACAGACGGAAAAATGAAGCATATCAAGAAAAGAACTCTGTCCCTACTGTGAAACATGGAGGAGGCTCTGTTATTTTCTGGGGCAGCTTTGCTGCATCTGGCAAAGGGTATCTTGAATTTGTGCAGGGTACAATGAAATCTGAAGACTATCAAGGGATTCTAGTGAGAAATGTGCTGCACAGTGTCAGAAAGCTTGGTCTCAGTCGCAGGTCATGGGTCTTGCAACAGGATAATGACCCAAAACACACAGCTAAAAACACCCAAGAATGGCTAAGAGGAAAACATTGGACTATTCTGAAGTGGCCTTCAATGAGCCCTGACCTAAATCCTATTGAGCATCTTTGGAAAGAGCTGAAACATGCCGTCTGGAAAAGGCAACCTTCAAACACAAGACAACTGGACCAGTTTGCTCATGAGGAGTGGGCCAAAATACCTGTCAAGAGAGGTGCAGGAGTGTCATTGACAGTTACAGGAATTGTTTGATTGCAGTGATTGCCTCAAAAGGTTGTTCAACAAAATATTAAGTTAAGAGTACCATCATTTCTGTTTAGGCCTATTTCATGAGTTTAATTTTTTTTTAAATTCTGTGGAAGCAGGGTTGAAAAGCAATGACTGACTTTCATTTGTTCATTTCCATAGATTTTTAATTTAGAATCATAGAATGGTAGAGTTGGAAGGGACCTCCTGGGTCATCTGGTCCAACCCCTTGCTCAAAGCAGGATTCACTAGATCATCTCAGACAGATGTCTGTCCAGCCTCTGTTTGAAGACGTCCATTGAAGGGGAACTCGCCACCTCTCGTGGCAGCCTGTTCCACTCATTAATCACCCTAACTGTCAAAAAGTTTTTTCTAAAATCTAATCTGTGTCTCCTCCCATTTAGCTTCATCCCATTGCTTCTAGTCTTTCCTTGTGTAAATGAGAATAAAGATGATCCTTCTACAATGTGACAGCCCTTGACATATTTGTAGACAGCTATTAAGTCTCCTCTCAGTCTTCTTTTTTGCAAGCTAAACATTCCCAAATCCTGCAACCGTTCCTCATAGGACATGGTTTGCAGACCAGTCACCATTCTGGTCGCTCTTCTCTGAACTTGCTCCAGTTTGTCTATGTCTTTTTTAAAATGTGGTGCCCAAAACTGTACACAGTATTCCAGATGAGGTCTGACCAAAGAGGAGTAAAGACCGATAATGACTTCACGTGATCTAGACTGTATGCTTCTGTTAATACATCCCAGAATTGTATTTGCCTTTTTTGCTGCTGCATCACACTGTTGACTCATGTTCAGTCTATGATCTATTAGTATACCTAAGTCTTTTTCACATGTACTGTTGCTTAGCTCTATTCCTCCCATTCTGTATATGCTTTTTTCATTTTTATTGCCCAGATGTAGTACTTTGCATTTTTCCCTGTTAAAAACCATTCTGTTGGTTGCTGCCCACTGCTCCAGTTTATTTAGGTCTTTTTGAATCCTCTCTCTCTCTTCTCTAGTATTAGCTATCCCTCCTAGCTTTGTGTCATCAGCAAATTTAATCAGTTTACCCTCAATTCCTTCATCTAAATCATTGATAAAGATGTTGAACAATACAGGTCCCAGGACGGAGCCCTGTGGTACTCCACTTGAGACATTCATCCAGCTGGATGTGAAGCCATTTACAACCACCCTTTGAGTCCGATCACTAAGCCAGTTATGAATCCACCTAACAGTTGCCTGGTCCATTGCATACTTGGTCATTTTTTCAATAAGGATGGTGTGAGATACTCTGTCAAATGCTTTGCTGAAGTCAAGATATACTATATCTACAGCATTTCCCTGATCCACCCAGTCAGTGATTCTGTCATAGAAGGAAATTAAGTTAGTCTGACATGACTTGTTAGTTACAAACCCATTTATTATTACTTTTGTCAGATTAAAGTTATTTCTGTGACCATTGTGGTTTTTCTTTCATTAAACGAGGGGTACCAACAATTTTGACCACATGTGTATAAAATCTAACCAGCAAAGGCTAAACTAGACAGCTGCGGGCTGATATTTATAGCCAGGGTAGGGGCCATGGAGCTTGACCCCCTCCACGGCTATTAAAATCACCCCTCAGCAGTCCCACAAATGGCGCATCCATAAGCTGCGCTAAATCTGGCGCTTAGCCTCTGCTCTTCCCATTGCCCTGTAGCGGTGGCGAGTGGGGTAATGGGGTTGGGGTTCAGGTCAGGCTTGTATTGTCGGCTGACATGAAGCCCAGTTTAGTAATGGAGGGCGTCTATAAGACGCCCCCATTACTAACTGCGTAGTAAAATGTTTGCCGCTTTTTCAATAAAAGACACTGCCAGAATAAAGTATTTTAATGAAATAAAAAACACACACGGTTCTAATTTTTTTTTTTATTACCCCGCAACCCTCGATCTCCTGAAAAAAGCGTAATATAACAAACAACCATATCCCTCACCTGTCCGCCGTCAATGACTTAGTCCACGTACCGCCAACGATTGTCCCACGACGATCTGTGTCACTTCTACAGCAGTGACATCAGCCATCATTGATGTCACTGCTGTAGAAGACAGCAATGTACAGTCATGGCCAAAAGTTTTGAGAATGACACCAAAATTATATTTTCACATGATCTGCTGGCCTCTGATTTTTATTAGTGTTTGTCTGATGTTTATATCACATACAGAAATATAATTGCAATCATATTATGAGTACCAATAGGTTATATTGACAGTTAGAATGAGTTAATGCAGCAAGTCAATATTTGCAGTGTTGCCCCTTCTTCTTCACGACCTCTGTAATTCTCCCTGGCATGCTCTCAATCAACTTTTGGACCAAATCCTGACTGATAGCAGTCCATTCTTGCATAATCAATGCTTGCATTTTGCCAGAACTTATTGGTTTTTGTTTGTCCACCCGTCTCTTGATGATTGACCACAAGTTCTCAATGGGATTAAGATCTGGGCAGTTTCCAGGCCATGGACCCAAATCTCTATGTTTTGTTCCATGAGCCATTTAGTTATCACCTTAGCTTTATGGCAAGGTGCTCCATCATGCTGGAAAAGGCATTGTTGGGCGCCAAACTGCTCTTGGACGGTTGGGAGAAGTTGCTCTTGGAGGACATTCTGGTACCATTCTTTATTCATGGCTGTGTTTTTAGGCAAGACTGTGAGTGAGCCGATTCCCTTGGCTGAGAAGCAACCCCACACATGAATGGTTTCAGGATGCTTTACAGTTGGCATGAGACAAGACTGGTGGTAGCGCTCACCTCTTCTCCGAATAAGCTGTTTTCCAGATGTCCCAAACAATCGAAAAGGGGATTCATCAGAGAAAATGACTTTGCCCCAGTCCTCAGCAGTCCACTCCCTGTACTTTTTGCAGAATATCAGTCGGTGCCTGATGTTTTTTCTGGAGAGAAGTGGCTTCTTTGCTGCCCTCCTTGAAACCAGCCCTTGCTCAAAGAGTCTCCGCCTCACAGTGCGTGCAGAAGCACTCACACCAGCCTGCTGCCATTCCTGAGCAAGCTCGGCACTGCTGGTAGTCCGATCCCGCAGCTGAAACAGTTTTAAGATACGGTCCTGGCGCTTGCTGGTCTTTCTTAGGTGCCCTGGAGCCTTTTTGACAACAATGGAAGCTCTCTCCTTGAAGTTCTTGATGATGCGATAGATTGTTGACTGAAGTGCAATCTTTGTAGCTGCGATACTCTTCCCTGTTAGGCCATTTTTGTGCAGTGCAATGATGGCTGCACGTGTTTCTTTAGAGATCACTATGGTTAACTGAAGAGAAACAATGATACCAAGAACCAGCCTCCTTTTAAAGTGTCCAGTGATGTCATTCTTACTTAATCATGACTGATTGATCGCCAGCCCTGTCCTCATCAACACCCACACCTGTGTTAATGGATCAATCACTAAAACGATGTTAGCTGCTCCTTTTAAGGCAGGACTGCAATGATGTTGAAATGTGTTTTGGGGGTTAAAGTTCATTTTCTGGGCAAATATTGACTTTGCAAGTCCAGTAATTGCTGTTAAGCTGATCACTCTTTGACATTCAGGAGTATATGCAAATTGCCATTACAAAAAATGAAACAGTAAACTTTGGAAAAATTACTATTTGTCTCATTCTCAATACTTTTGGCCATGACTGTATACTGACAGGGGTGTAAAATCACCCCTGGCCGTATACATGCTCCAGGAGGTCACTGGGGTTCATCAGCTGTAGATCAGCCTCGGTGAGCTTTACGATCAGCTGATGGTCACATCACCGATCAGCTGAGTGGTCTCGTGACCATCAGCTGATTGCTGACGTCACTATCACCGATCAGCTGAGCGATCACGTGACCATCAGTTGATCGCTCATGTCATTGATCAGCTGATGTTCATGAGACCGCTCAGCTGATCTGTGACATCAGCGCAGGTTCTGTAAGTACAGAATACTACAGGGAGCGAGCCCGTTCCATGTAGTATACTGCCAGCTGCCGGGAGGATAAGATCGCCACCAGACAGGGGAGTATAGAGGTTTATTTTTTAACTTTTACTTTTTTTTTTTTTTTTTTTTAGTGTGTGCTTGCCGGCTTGGCTGAGAAGACTACGGCTCCTTCCATCCACGCCGCGCCCGCTGTTACCAGCTGGAGCAGCGGTCGGGATGAGAGGAGTTTTAGTCCTCCTCTCCAACCCGGGGACCACCCGCACCTTTTTTCTGCCGCCATTGACTTTAATTGAAACGCAGCAAATCCACATATACATGCGGGTTTGCTGCGTTTCAGTGGACCTCAATGGGCGCAAATTCTCTGCAGGATCGCGGTAGAAATGGCCCTGCTGCTTATTTTAACGCAATGCGAATCCGTAGCGGAAATTTCCGCATCATGTTCATAGCATATCCGGATTCGCATTGCTATGCATGGCAGACCTATTATTCAGCATTTCCGCAGTGGGAAAACTGCCACGAAAACGCATCAAAAACGCTACGTGTGCACATAGCCTTTTTCCAGAAAAATCTACGTTTTTCTTATATGTAAATGACCTCTCCAGGCTTTGGGAATGATATTGCCTGGAAGATAACTCCGTCTGCAGAGCCTATTTTAAATAGAAGGGGGAGTTACCAGTGTGAGACAAGTAACTAACACAGAACAGGAGAAATTAACCTTGTCTTCTTGCAAACACATTTTTAGCTACTCTCACAGCTCTGCTG
This sequence comes from Phyllobates terribilis, assembly GCF_046119375.1. Classification (NCBI taxonomy): domain Eukaryota; kingdom Metazoa; phylum Chordata; class Amphibia; order Anura; family Dendrobatidae; genus Phyllobates; species Phyllobates terribilis. The sequence goes on along the minus strand of NW_027362764.1, from coordinate 535,513,449 downwards.
TATTGCATCACTATTGTAACCCTGTATGCCTGTGAGATGGAAGCAGGAGCTGAGAGGAACCTGCAGATGTGTCAGGTATAATCACACACAGCTCTGCAGTGAGAGGAACCTGCAGATGTGTCAGGTACAATCACACACAGCTCTGCAGTGAGAGGAACCTGACGATGTGTCAGGTATAATCACACACAGCTCTGCAGTGAGAGGAACCTGCAGATGTGTCAGGTATAATCACACACAGCTCTGCAGTGAGAGGAACCTGCAGATGTGTCAGGTATAATCACACACAGCTCTGCAGTGAGAGGAACCTGCAGATGTGTCAGGTATAATCACACACAGCTCTGCAGTGAGAGGAACCTGCAGATGTGTCAGGTATAATCACACACAGCTCTGCAGTGAGAGGAACCTGCAGATGTGTCAGGTATAATCACACACAGCTCTGCAGTGAGATCAGGAGAGCAGAGAGCGGCCATCACATCACACTGTAACGCCCCTTAATAATCTCTGGAGGCAGAGTTATCTTCCAGGCAATGTCCTCCCTGTAGCCTGGAAGAGGTCATTTATTTAAAAAAAGAAAAGATGATTTCTCAACAACAACACATCTGATATGAGGCATGCAGGTAGGAGTTTATATTTTATAACCTGTATGCCAATATTAATAGTTTAAAGCATATGTGGTAATAGATTCCCTTTAAAAGTGTAAAACACCTTGAAAATGTGGAGGTTCTGCTCCGTTTCCTTAAAAAAAAAAAAATCAGCAAAAAGACCACAGATGTCCAGCCAAGTTAGAATTACATTAGTATACATGTGACTTACACAACCTTACATATTTTAAATGACAACCAATGGCAAAAGTCTGATATTTAGCTGGACATCAAAAGTAGCCATAGTTTGTGGTGCGTTATCATAACCAGACTCGCTCCCACCTCGTTCCAGCTCCCTGTTATTGCGTAGATGTTTTTTTGTTAGAAGAAAAATGAGATGCAGAACTGCAGAGAAATGATTGTGTAGAATGATCAATTACTTCTTAACATTTACCAAGTTTGAAATTAAGTGAAATGTAACAGAGCAGTTAACATGAAATCATAATGATAATTTTTGTTAGTTAAATGCTATTTGAGTCTATAAAACTTTGATTACTTAGTATTTAGCTACAGTTTTATGACATTTCCCATATGATTGCTCACAAATTTTTATGTTGACTAAATTGTAAATTGTTTAAACTGTTTAAACAAATTACTTGGCAATTAAACCCCTGTGCTAAATGTAAAATGAATTACAACTTTACTGTTCAAACACTTGTTATTGAGCTAAACAAACGCAGCAATCAAGTATGCAAATACATGAGGAGCTGCTTTCTTCCAGATTACTGTCAAATAGGGTGCTGGGGTCCGATCTCTTCTTTTCTTTGGGAAGGCATTTAATGAATGAAAATGTAATATTGTTTAAACTACACTACTATTTATCAATATTCTTATCAAAGACATAATGTAATTGATCATTTCCATTTTTATAAACAATCTGTTCTATTTTGTGGGGTTTTCTTTTGGAATTTCTCCCGTGATCGCTCTACCTACTAAATTCCTCATTAAGGTAGAATATCATTATGTTCTGCATGTCACTGAATTGGCCACTTCTTTTTGCAGCCACCAGGCAAAATGGCTTTTGTGTATAATACATTGATATGCGGAGGAGAGTAGTGTATGTTAGTGACTGGGACATAAAGAAGAAGATGGTGCTGTGTCAATATTAAGGTGATGTCTAAGTCATATAGATGGCTAGTAGAAGCAGCAGCTGAATTTTGCAGTAGAATTTGAGCTGGAATTTTGATCTTGAAGCTTACATGCTAATGTTTATGTAACGGAGATCAAAATCACACTTATTTAGCCGGAGTGTATGACGTATATCACCGCAAAAAGAAACCCAAAAAACATTAAAACGTATCATAATGTGAACTAATCATATGATTCATGCTGCCCAAACCATGAAGTCCAAGAATCAGAGCCTGGCTGCACAATATATTTTACTCTGAAACTCTTGGGCATTTGACTTGTCAATTACCTGGAGTGGCACTTAGAAAAGCTGGCCACGGGCGACACCGGACTAGTCTTGTCAATTACTGTGGTCCTCGGCATCTTCTATCTGTATTTTCTGTAAAACGCTGGAGCATTTCAGAGAGGAACATTATACCTGGCTGAGAACGTGCATTCATGATCTGATTCATGCTACCTATGGTTTGGGCAGCATGAATCGCTTGACAGATTCCCTTTAATAGTTTTTATTTCAAGGACATTCCACAAAATTACCAACAATTTGATATGTTCCAAAATATTTCACAAGTCAGTAGAACAGGGCACGAGAGGGTAAACCATGTTCAATAGCCAAACACATTGATCACTGACATGTTTTAGGTGGTTTAAATATCCTATTTTTAATTCTTTTCTAAAGACCCCCATACACATTCGACTAATGATAGACAAATCCACCAATATCAACGGATTTAAATAAAAGTCAAATGTGTATGGGTTTTCCTATCTGATGATTGTCAGGAGAGTTAAGCATCCAGCATGTCCAATTTTGGACTGTTGATCCTTTTGTTCTCTAGAGATAAGCCACCGCCTCAGCTCTCCCACAGAGGACACTCTGTTGAGCAGACACTGTTGTGTATGGGAGAGTCAGAAAAGATAGCCGAATGTTGGGACGAACAATGGCTATATAAAGTCTAGGAGGCTTTACATTGAGGATATGCTGACACTTTCTCATAATTATAGCCTAACTGCTGGGACCCCCCTAGGCCTTCAGAATGAAGGTGCCACAGTACCACTGGTTCTTTCACAAATTTTCCCAGCACAGTGACATATACTATTGGGTTCTGGCCAGCTGACAGTGTTGTAGGCCTCCATATAACCGATGGCTATATAGCAGAAATGGCAGAGGGATCTTTGTGCCTTTTTATTTTTTGGAATCGGCAGTAGGCTCAGAGATCAGAATGGTTTGGAATATTCTAGCAATATGCCATCATTTTTCGATGAATATACCTCTTTAATGGCATTGATGGTGATTGCCCTAGCATCACCAATGCAGTGCTCACAAAGAAACTATAGTTTTGTCTGTCAACGAAGGGACAGCCTGCCATATCCATCCTTACAATAGTAAGTTTTTCGAAGTACCTTTGATATGAAAAGATCTATTCATATTGTCGTGAATGCACATGATATATGTTCATATTATTGTAGGGAGTAAATATTTCTATTGAGATGTGCAGATTCCTTTTTTTATCTAAAATATGATATTCGTTTAAATGAGACTTGATGCTATTAGTATCTTTTTTTTTTTCTTTAAGTTTAAGCTAAACCAACAAACTGCTGACTCAAACCTATAGAACACACATCTGAAATGCCTGATTATTCATAATTCATCTTTGAAAAGTTTGCTTTTGGAAAATAAGCTCTCTGATTATCTGACATCCTCCGGAAGGTTAGAAGAGTTATTTCCTATATTACTTAGGAAAAAATTTCTTTTCACAATTGAAAATGTCAGCATCAATTTCAGGTTACACTAAGCATGTGCTTGCATTCTGAATATTATCCACCTCCAGCTCTCCTCCAACCACCCTGCTGAGGATCTGAGTGTGACAGATTGATTAGCTCATCAATCCTCACTCCTAACAGCACTTTTCCTGAACACCTGGGTTGCTGGGTCACATCTGGGTTTTGCTACTGTTGGTTTAGTGGCCAAGCCGGGCATCGCCATCCCCGTGCTTTTAGCTCCAGGTGATAGCATTGTCCTACATAAATTTGATCTTGCACCATATACCCTGTTTATTGACTATTATTTTTTTTTTTGCTGTATATTCCATATATGTGAAGAGTTCATATATTACATAGATCACGCTTACAGCGGTGAATTATGTTTGATGGTCTATATATGAATTGTTCCTCTGTGCATCTCCTCATTTGCCCAGATGACCTTGTTGGGTCACTTTACTCTCCTAATGAACCTTCATTCTTTTTGGCATGGTGTATGCTAGATTATGCTATGAGCCTTCACCAGTTAATTATGGTTCTAAATTAGACAAAGATCAGTTTTCACCTATCATGCTAAATCCATAAATGAACACACAAAAGGTGAGTACCGAGTTGTAATAGCCAAATGGTGCAGCTTATTCTCATGTGTATGATGTAGGTATAAAATGCCTGCGAATGTATGACTATGGCACAAAACCAGCAATTGGAATACTAATAATATGGCTAGGGGATCCAAAGGGAATGCAATAGGAGAACAAAAAACCCAATGTATGACCATGCACATAAAACCACTTATGTCAGCTCATTTTAGTTTAGAGAATGAAGACCAGCACTCACTTCTTGCAGAAATTTTGCTATAGTTTTATTCAAGGAAATGAAGCATCATTCAGCGTCTTTTAATATATTTTGGCTCCAAATGAGCCTTTTTCAAATGTTATACTCTCAGAACACAATATTACACTTAAATGGAATCTGTCAGCAGGTGTTTGCTGTGTAATCTGAGGACATCATGAGGTAGGGGTTAAGACACTGAACTCCACAATGTGTCACATGAAGGATTAATCACTTGGTGATTAACATTGCTGTGACTATCAAGCATGCGGGCACTCGTCCAACTCCACCCCCTTCTGTGATAAGCAGCTCACTGTCTATAACTATGTACATGCAGAGCCTGATGTGGGCGGGATTAGCTGTGCTGTGGGCGGGGTCAGCTTTCTTAGCTCTGCTGCATTGCTACATCTAAAAGCTCTGAAACATTGTTGGATTCAGGGTCTCTTTGCCTACATCATGCTGCTCTCAGATGGGGTAGCAAAAACCTACGGACAGAGTCCCTTTAAAAAGCCTGCTACATTATCATGACATAATTTCCCAATTGCAAAAAATGCAAACCAGCAGGCTTAGGCGGAATGCACTACAGCAATGAAGAGCCCTGGGATTCCAAATAGTTTTTTGATGCCAACGATCCAAGCGACCCTTGGTTTTTATACGTTGAGAAAGGTGTCGTTCTAGCGCAGAAACGCGTTGGTATTAATAAATTCCGATTTGGAATCCCAAGGCTCTTCATTCCTGAAGCGCAGCCCGTCTAAACGTGACAGTTTCCATTTTATGCTATTAGACTTTCAGAAAACCACGTGGCAGGAGTAGCTGCTTTCCACGTTTTTATAGGTGGTGTACTTGCACACAACACCTTCAGGTGAGCGCTAGCATTGCTTTCACTTAACCCTCACCATATAGTATTGCCCTATTTTGTGTGCGCTTCTGTCCCTCTCCAGAGCTTCATAATTTCCCATTAACATACTATTATGCTGATGAGGCAATTGCAAAATTACTGCAAGAATGGACTGCCGGTTTTCTCTATCTATCTATCTATCTATCTATCTGTCTGTCTGTCTGTCTGTCTGTCTGTCTGTCTGTCTGTCTATCTATCTCTTGTCTCTTTATTCTCTTTCCCTATTCACTTCTCTCTCGTCTCTAGCTTTCTCTCTTCTCTCTCTTTGTCTCTTCTCTCTCTCCTCTCTCTTTCTCTCATCTTTCTTCTCTAGCTTTCTCTCTCCTATCTTCTCTTTCTCTCTTCTCTCTTTCCCTTTCTTTCTTCTCTCTTTCCCTTTCTTTCTTCTCTCTTTCTCTCCTTTCTTTCTCTCTTCTCTTTCTCTCCTTTCTTTCTCTTCTTTTTCTCTTCTTTCTCTCTTCTTTCTTTTTTTCTTTCTGTTATCTCTTTTCTCTCCTTTCTCTCTTCTTTCTCTCTCTTCTTTCTCTCTTCTCTCTCTTTCTCTTCTCTCTTTCTTGCTCCCTTCTTTCTCTTTCTCCCCTTTCTTTCACTTTTCTTTCTTTCTCTCTTCTCGTTCTCTCTTCTCTCTCTTTCTTTCTCTCTTCTTTCTCCATGTTTCAAGTGTGCCAATCAGAATTCTTGCATGGAGCTGTTTGTAGTTGATCTATGAATACTTTAATTTGTTAGTGCTTTAGCATATACTGTATATGCCCTATGAAAAATTTGTAACTGGGTCCTCTAAGCTGCATAAGGTTTGTAGTATGTGGCAGAAGGACCCATTGGCCAAGCAATAGTTTCCTGATTCACAGAACAGGAACAGTAAGCTTGATGATGTGGCTGTACAATGATGTTCTAATAAAGTGATTACAAACAGTAATGTATAATAAAGACACTGATTTCATCACATGGGAGTAATGTAGAGCCTCAGCACTAGAATAATAGTCACAATGTAGCAATACATAAATAATAAACAATTTGATGTCAGAGCAGAAGGTTGGTGCTGTTACAGTACAGGAATAGTGCGCATATGATGTCACGGTACGTAGCGAAGGACCCGAGTGATGTCATAGCACAGAGGGCATAAACACTGCATCATAATGCAAGAACAATGCACACAGTGATGTCACACAACACAGAATATATTGTATACCTTTATATGGCTCAATGACTGGAGTAAAATCTTGAGAAAACATTTGATATATTACAGTGAAACTCCGACAAGCCCTATTATAAGTCAATGGCTTCTGTAGGAATCTATTGTGCAATAAATCCAGCACAGTTTCAGAAACCACAACTAATATGTGAAGACCGAATTATATATTTTTTAAAATTTTACATAAGGAGTTGGACCAATGTAATTACATTTTCTATAGTGACAATTTCTATACAGTGTTTAATAGTGATGTGTTGTCTCCTTTTGTTTCATTTCTATATTAATATAGCGTGCCAATGACGATTTTTCAGATGTATGCAGTGAATGAAATAATAGTGATACTCTTTTTAATGAGTAGCTAATGTGAAGGACACCTTGGAAAGAACAGCTATTACAAGAGTTAACTGATCTACAATCTAGCCTTACATTTCATTATGAAGAGGAAGTAGATGAGGATGAATCATGATTGTGACTGTGTAATGACATAGTTAGAGAGTGACGATCTCCCTATTGATATACTGATATTATGCAAAGTCTGTAGCTGGCTGAGCTTTATTGGAAATGGTGTCTGCATTACATTCCTGGTGCCTCCAATATTCTTTTTTAATTTTACTTTTATAAAGTCACCACATAATGTGTTTGACTAGTCATATTTTTTTACTACAATGGTATATAGATCTTTATCTAAGTGACAAAATTGGAGACAGCACGTCTTTCACTAAAATTTAGAAAGATCTTATTCTATGCCCAAGGTTTGTCATGTTTCTGCTCTATCATTCATTGACCCCTTTACGAATGACAGACATAGCACATCATGAGCGGGTGTCAGTTCCCATCTGTTATGAATTGAAACTGTCACTGTGTGTAAACAAGCAGTGACAGTTCCGTGCCACTGTGCCCACAGTGGTCACTGACAGCTAAGCTGCACAGGAAGAGGTTCAGGGACCAATGTCATCGGTCCCCGCACTCAGAGGGCTGTGATCGGTCAGTCAGTCTGACTGACCGATCACAGCATGATAGTGCAGGATGTGCTGAAATATCACTGTAGGAGCTCGGCGCAGCTAAGAGCTGAGCTCCTGCAGTAACAGGCAGGCATGGTGCCAGCACCCACCCCTGGCTCATTAACCCTTCAGGTGCCGCAATCGAACGTGATCGCAACATTTGGAAGGTTGTGAGAGACGGGCTCCCTCTCTCACCCCCATTGGCATCCGCGTGGCGAAATCACGGAAAGCCGATGGTTGTCAGGGCACCCGGAGGTCAAACAATGACCTCCTGGCCTGTTAAACCCTGCCTATGGCTGGATGATCTGCCTGTGTAATCACACAGGTCTCATGCATTGCAGTGCTGATGCATTGACCACATATGGGGCACTGCCGTACTCCGGAGACATTTCGTAGCAAATTTTAGGGTCCATTTTCTCCTGTTACTGTCACGGGTATATCAGAGGTGACAGACAGTCGCCCTGCAGTTGGTTGCAGGAGATCTCTACGTTTGGCATTACAGACATCTTCTTGCATGAGAGACTGTCTCTAGGACCTAGCGGCTACCTCCCTCTGGTAATTAGCTCCCTGGCCTGGGTGTATATATACCTGTTGTGTCTGAGAGGGAGGTGTCGGCTATATTCATTTCTACTTGTGAAGGCTTAGCAAGAGCAGTACTTCGTCCTCTCTGGAGTTTCAGGCCGAGTTCACATTTGTCTGGAGTCATCTAAAGCTAAGCATTCTCCCCCTGTTTGTCTACCCTTGTTGTCTATAGAGTTTAGTGGAGATCGACTAGTGCTCATCTCCTCCAGTCCCTAGCCTTAACCATACGCCATAGAAAGACAGGGCGAGACACACGTGCAGCAATTGCTGAAGAGGCAATATAGGGACGGTAGTTGAGGCAGGGTGATACTAGATCAGACTAGGAGGTCTCCACTTCCTCCCTTTCCCTAGTGTCTGGGCTCCCTTTCCCTCTTCCCTCTGTGTTGCACTAAGTCTTTCCCACACCTGGCATGACAGTTACCTTTGTGAAAATGAAAAATTTGGGGCTAAAACAACATTTCGGGGGAAAAAAATAATTTTTAATTTTCACTGTCCAGTGTCTTAAAATTCTGCGAAGCACCTGTGAGTTCAAGATGCTCACCACACCTCTAGGTAAATTCCTTGAAGGGTGTAGTTTCCAAAATGAAGTCACTTGTGGAGTTTCCACTGTTTAGGCACATCAGGGGCTCTGCAAACGCGAAATTGCATCCGCCATCTATTCCAGACAATTTTGCACTCCAAAAGTCAAATAGTGCTCCTGCCCTTCCGAGTCCTGCAGTGCGCCCAATAGTTTTCCCCCACATATGGGGTATCAGCATACTCAGGAGAAAATGGTCCATACAATTTGTTGTGTAATTTCTCCTGTTACCCTTGTGAAAATGACAAATTTGAGGCTGAAGCAACATTTTTGCAGGAAAAATGTATTTTTTCATATTCACGGCTGAACACTATAAAATTCTGTGAAGCACCTGAGGGTTTAAGGTACTTACTACGCTTCTAGATAAGTTCCTTGAGGGGAGGAGTTTCCAAAATGGGGTTACTTCAGGGACTCTCCAAACGCGACATGGCTTTCACTCTCAATTCCAGCCAATTTTCCGTTCAAAAAGTCAAACTGTGCTCCTTCCCTTCTGAGCTCTGCTGTGCACCTAAACATTAGTTTTCCATCACATACAGTCCTGCTTATCATTATTGGCACCCATGAAGTTTAAGTACATAATGTGGAATATCTCCTGAAAAAAATGAATCAAGTGAAACCGTTTTTTTGTATAGAGCACTCGTGTTATATACAAAAGAGCAAATGATAAACAATAATTTAAAATCAAAAACAATGGGGGGGGGAATAGAAAAACCTAAAGCTTGCTGTGACACTGGCAATGGCACCCTTTACATTAATGTATTATGGAAATACATTTTAACGCACAAAAGAGATGCACCTGTGATTAATTGTCGGTGCCCATGTGACATGAATTAGCCAATGAATGATGACTTCAGTGCTTTAAAAAGCCACATGGTAGGCCCTGTTCCTTTGTTACAATGGTGAAGAAAAAGAAGCTGTCTGAGGACATCAGAACTGCTATTATTACCAACAATACTTCCTAAGGGTATAAGGCCATCTCCAAAGACCTTGGTATCCCAGTTTTAACAGTGCACAATGTTATTAAGAAGTTTGCCAAGCATGGAACCATCAAGAACATCCTTGGATGTGGGGGAAAGAGGAAAATTTACAAGAGATGTCTTCGAAGGTTGGTGCGAGTGGTAGAAAAAACACCACGTCAAACATCCAAAAACCTAAAGGCCAACCTGGAACAGTCTGGAGTTATGGTTTCAACAAGTACCCTACTCCGCACAATAAACCAAGCGGTGCTTTATTGGCGAAGGACAAGAAAGAAACCATTGCTGAAGGAAAAACATAAAAAGGAAACGACTGATCTTTGCCAAAGAGTACCTTTACAAACCACAATCCTTCTGGGAAAATGTTCTGTGGACAGATGAAACAAAAATGAAATTGCACAATGAAGCTTATAAGGAGAACACCTTACCAACAGTTAAGCATGATGGCGGAGCATTAATGCTGTGGGGTTGCTTTACTTGATCTGGTAGTAAAGGCCTTGACTGTATCACAGGAATCATGAAATCAGATAATTATCAAGAGATTTTACAGTGAAATGTCCTACCCAGTGTAAGAAAACTTGGTTTGCGTCAAAGATCATGGATCCTCCAGCAAGACAATGACCCAAAGCATACATCCAAAAGTACGCAGGAATGGTTGAAAAAGAAAAAAATGGACTGTTTTAAATTGGCCAGCAACGAGTCCTGACATCAATCCCATTGAAAATCTTTGGGGTGAGCGGAAATCTGCCATTGGGAAAAAAGAATGCTGCAATCATTCAAGAGCTTGAACAAACTGCAAAGGAGGAGTGGGAGAAAATTCCATTTGAGAAGTGCAAGAAGCTTATAGATGGCTACAAGAAACGTTTGGAGGCTGTCCACAATGCCAAAGGGTGCGCAACCAAGTATTAATTAAGGGTGCCTTTATTGCTGCACATGCTGTTTATTCAGTTTCTTCTTTGAAATTGCAACATGGGAGTTGAAAAATAATATTTTATTGTTGTAATACTTTGGACCACTAATTAAAAAAATCCATTTATTTCTGAAGATATTGTACTGTCTATGAAAAAAATGAAGGGGTGCCAATAAAGGTGAGCAGCACTATATGGGGGATCAGCGTAATCAGGAAAAATTGTACAACAGATTGTATGGTCCATGTTACCCTTGTGAAAATGAAAAATTTGGGGCTAAAACAACATTTTTGTGTTAAAAATGTGTTCTTTTATTTTCACAGCTCAACATTTTAAAATTCTGTGAAGCACCTGGGGGTTCAAGATGCTCAACACACATTTAGATAAATTCCTTGAGTGGTCTAGTAAAATGTTTTATTTTTTCCTTTAATTCCTGTGAAGCACCTGAAGGGTTAATAAACTTGAATGTGATTTTGAGCACTTTGAGGGGTGCAGTTTTAGAATGGTGTCACTTTTGAGTATTTTCTGTCAAATAGGCCCCTCAAAGTCACCTCAAATGGGATGAGGTCCCTAAAAAAAAAAAAAAAACAATTTTGTAAATTTTGTTGGAAAATGAGAAATAGCTGATAAACTTTTAACCCTTCTAACTTCCTAACAAAAAAATTATGTTTTAAAAATGATGCAGATCTAAAATAGATAGACATATGGGAAATTTTATTTATTAACTATTTTGTGTGGTAGTTCTATCTGATTTAAGGACATAAAAATGTAAAGTTTGAAAAATGCGACATTTTCAAAAAAAATTTTGTTAAATTTTCAAGATTTTTATAAATAAACGCAAATCATATCTTCCACAATTTACCACTAACATGAAGTACAACATGCCACGATAAAAACAGTCTCAGAATCACTGGGTATGTTAATGTTCCAAAGTTATTACCACATAAAGTGACAGTGGTCAGATTTGGAAAATGAAGCTCCGTCATTAACGTGCAAAGTGGCTCGGTCCTTAAGGGGTTAAGCCTTTCTCAAATCTCTCTCTCTTTCTATCTTTCTATATTTCTCTCTACCTATATCTCTCGGTAATATGTGGTTATGTGTTGATTTATACTATACCATTGGTTTATAATTGTGTTCTTTTTTGGCTTGCTCATTGGGCCCATATCATTACTGCATATGCACCTTCTTTTTATCTAGTTTTTGGTGTTTTTCGCCTGCTTCACGTTTACACCTTATTGTTCTCCTAATTTGAGGCTTTTTAAAAAGTCTGTTTTACAGTGCAGTGTAAATTTATTTGCCCCCCTTGAACTTTTCTACCTTTTGCCACATTTCTGGCTTCAAACATAAAGATATAAAATTCAAATTTTTGGGGGAAGAATCAACAACAAGTGGGACACAATCGTGAAGTGGAATGAAATTTATTGGATATTTTAAACTTTTTTAACAAATTAAAAACTGAAAAGTGTGGCGTGCAATATTATTCGGCCCCTTTGAGTTAATACTTTGTAGCACCACCTTTTGCTGCGATTACAGCAAATTTCATTGTAGATTTTGCTTTATGTTTGGGATCATTGTCTTGTTGGAAGATAAATCTTCGTCCCAGTCTCAGGTCTTTTGCAGACTCCAACATGTTTTCTTCCAGAATGGTCCTGTATTTGGCTCCGTCTATCTTTCCATCAATTTTAACCATCTTCCCTGTCCCTGCTGAAGAAAAGCAAGTGCAAACCATGATGCTGCCACCACCATGTTTGACAGTGGGGATGGTGTTTTGAGGGTGATGAGCTGTGTTGCTTTTACGCCAAACATATCGTTTTGCATTGTGGCCAAAAAGTTCGATTTTGGTTTCATCTGACCAGAGCACCTTATTCCACATGTTTGGTGTGTCTCCCAGGTGGCTTGCGGCATACTTCAAGCGAGACTTTTTATGGATATCTTTGAGAAATGGCTTTCTTCTTGCCACTCTTCCATAAAGGCCAGATTTGTGCAGTGTACTACTGATTGTTCTCCTATGGACAGACTCTCCCACCTCAGCTGTAGATCTCTGGGCCTTTTGGCTGCATCTCTGATCAGTCTTCTCCTTGTTCGAGATGAAAGTTTAGAGGGACGGCCGGGTCTTGGTTGATTTGCAGTGGTCTGATACTCCTTCCATTTCAATATGATCGCTTGCACAGTGCTCCTTGAGATGTTTAAAACTTGGGAAATCTTTTGTATCCGAATCCGGCTTTAAACTTCGCCACAACAGTATCTCGGACCTGCCTGGTGTGTTCCTTGGTCTTCATGATGCTCTCTGCACTTGAAACAGAACCCTGAGACTATCACCGAGCAGGTGCATTTATACGGAGACTTGATTACACACAGGTGGATTCTATTTATCATTACCAGTCATTTAGGACAACATTGGATCATTCAGAGATCCTCACTGAACTTCTGGAGTGAGTTTCCTGCAATGAAAGTGAAGTTAAAAAAGTTTAAAATATCCAATAAATTTCGTTCCACTTCACGATTGTGTCCCACTTGTTGATTCTTCCCCAAAAAATTAGAATTTTATATCTCTATGTTTGAAGCCAGAAATGTGGCAAAAGGTAGAAAAGTTCAAGGGGGCCAAATAATTTCACAATGAACTGTATATGTGATTGTTTGTTTTTATTCATTATTGTTGGTGGCACTTGAGATCTCCAGAAGTTTTTAGCCGATTCATCAACTGCGACTTTTTGAAATATCGCAAATTTTTTCCGGCAATTTACTACAATTCCTTTTGTCATGTACGCTATAAAAAGATTGCTCAAGCTTTGCTTCGTTTTCTTTTTGCAGAACATGCAACTTTTTGCACTAAAACGGCGCAAAAAGTGTTAAATGCAAAAATAAAGAGCATTTTGTTTTTTTTAATATGGTAATTTGAACCAAAAAAAATCACAAGAGAAAAAAAAAAGTAATTTGAAATAAAAGAACGAAAATGATAAGTCAGGCCCTTAATGTAGAATCTGCAATACTATAACTTTGATATTTTACTATGAAATCCATGAATTGCAGAAGGCATATTTCAATGTAAAAGGGTTCTGGAAAATAATAACTATGTAATTGTAGCGCTGTAGTTGAGTTAACCCACTGAAAATAGTTTACTTTAATTCATCCTGTTAGAGGGATCTGCTTTGTCTACAGCAGCAGCTGCACTTATTTGGATCTGGGCTCATAGAAATTAATACTTTCATACTCTGGTTCCTCTAGAAGTTGAGATTCCCCTGAAAATTACTGTCAATAATCTGGTCTGAATTTGATGAACACCCACTAGTCTTTTTTTCTTTATACCTGGAATGTGTGCATAGTTTATAATAGGCTCAACATGTGCCAAAAGAATGTCTTTTTTTCATTTGCTAAGAAAGTATGCTCCATAAACAGTTTATTTCAGCAGCAGATGGAAGGAAGGGAGACACAGTCATTACTAGTGGGTAGGCGGAGCCCACATAGGATAGAACACCTCAGATTAAAAAAGAGTGTTGTCCGGCCCCTCCAGCTTGGGCTCCTCCTACTCCAGCTCTCCAGTCTAAAATTTGAGGTCACAGAGGATGGTCGCTGCTGGAAGCAGCTCCTCAGAAAATTTTTTTATTTTTATCGGACAGAGACTTGGACCCCCGTGGTCTTGAGGTCTCAGGGGTCTCAGCGCTGCTGGACCCCCACCCCTCCCTTGGCGGATCTGCATTACCCTTTGAGAGAGGTCCCTGCAGAACCCTGCCGGCCCCGGGGGATGAGGGATGCTTCCCTGGCGGGGACGCAAACCGCGCATCTGGGGTCACTGCGTTCTCCGCCCTGGGGGGAAGCTTGGGCACAGCGCCACAAATCCCTGGGGGTCCCTGTGGCGCTCAGCTGGGTGAGTACTCAGCATGTTAATGTGTTTTGAGTGCTTCAGCGGCTGCTGCGGCAGCCGCTGCTACATGTATTCAGGTGGTGACTTGTGTTTTTTTGTCCGCAGGTGGATGCCTGCAGGACATGGAAGCGGGGCAGGAGCGGAGAGCGGAGGAGTCGCGCGTGCTTTTTTGAAGCCGGCGGGGGGCGTGGCTTCGCGCCTTCCCGGTCTTTCGTGGGCAGGAAGTGCTCTGAGCGCGCGTTTTCTCCTGCCCCTCCTCTTCCGGCTTCTCTCTCCTCACAGCGCGGCGGCCATTACTGAACGGCTTCCATCGGGCTCCTCACTCTCCTCTCCTCCCGACAGACCGAAGGAACACTGCACCGCGGCCAGCTGGGTGAGTCGCTTCTGCCTGTCAGGGCAGAAGCTTAACCCCTCACCCCCTCAGCGCAGGGCACCTTTCTGAGGCACAATAAGGTGGCAGACTGTGCTGTCCTGCAGCTATTACCTCATATAGAGGTTCCTTTTTTTGTCTGGGGCTCGCACATCCTTTTCATTTCACAGAGGTTGTGGGGAGTCTGCGACATTAACCCCTTATTAGGCGGTTATCCCTTAATTGGGGGTCAGCTGGGGTAGCTCTCTCTTTAAGAGCTTTAACCCTTCAGCTTTCTTTTAAGAAACCACACTGTCCTACTTACTGACAGGTTTAACCTGCCATATACTGTGTGAGGGCATGTCAGATCAGGGTCCAGGAGGTGCGGACCGTCTCCCAGGTCCGCTACAGGATCAGTCTCGCGTGTCTGACACGCAGGAGTCCTCGACGGCGTCAAGCGCAGCGGTCGGGGGTTTCGGTGATGGGGCAGTGGTCAAAATGGAGGCCCTCACTCGTTCTCTTGATGGCCTGTCTGACCTTCTAGGTTATTGGGTGTCAGCTAGATCCTCTCATGGCAGGAAGCGCCACAGGCCGGTACTGCCCTCCCCGCACAGCGACTTGGAGATCTCTGTTATGGAGGGTTCCCCTTCAAGCTCAGATGGGGAGATGTCCGATTCGGATAAGGAGGATCGGCAGGGGCACTCTGCCTCTTTTTTGGGCCGTGCAGAGGAGCCATGAGGGAGGCGTTACAGTTTCCGGAGGAGGTAACTAGACGTCCTGGTAAGTCGGCCCGGATGTTTCAGGAGTCGCATAGGTCGCGCTTGGCATTACCATCTCTGGATGAGCTTAATGGGGCAGTGGAGAAGGAACGCCTGTGTCCAGATAAACGTTTTCAGGGGACACGGCTTTTTTGAGGCACTGTATCCGTATTCCACGGAGTTGATTGATGATTGGATTCCTTCTCCTGAAGTGGATGTCCCTTTATCCCAGCTTAGCAAATCCTCATTACTGCCTGTTAAAGGGAAGGCGAGTCTGTAGGATCTGCTGGACAGAAAAACGGAGATGGCGGCGAAATCCATCTACGAGGCCGCGGGTCATGGATTCAGAGCTGTGCTAGGATCCATGTGTGCTTGTAAAGCTTCCCTAAGCTGGTTGGACCGTCTACGGACGGCGTGGCATAGATGGGCTTTTCAAGTTGTTGGAGGATGCGGCCCGATATGGCAGTGATGCAGGTTTGGATACCGCGTCACTGCTGTCCAGGGCGCAATCCTCGGCGGTCACAGTCAGAAGAGCACTGTGGCTCAGACAGTGGACCGGGGACGCGGTTTCCAAGCAAGGTTTGCTATCTTTAGCTTACAAGGGTGGTCAGTTATTTGGATCTGACCTCACGGAGCTGATTGTCAAGGCAAAGGCAAAAGAAGCGGCCTTACCACAGCGAAGAACTGTGGCTTCTGCGTCGGGCAGGCCTAGTGCCGGTAGTAGTCGGCGGCCCTTTCAGTCCGGGGAGCCCTCTTGGGGATCGGGTCGTCCCTCTTTTTCAGGAAAAAAGGCTTCTCAGAAATCCCGCACTCCCTGGAAACAGAGCTTCCGTCAAGACAAGCGGGAAGCTGACAAAAAGCCCGCTAAGGCGGACTGACGCCAGGTTTTCACTCGAGGGCTCTCGAGTGGGGGGTCGCCTGCTCCAATTCGAATCGACTTGGGCGTCCCGCGTTTCGGACGCCTGGGTGACGCGGGTTGTGTCAGCAGGCTACTTCATAGAGTTTCTTTCTCGACCCCCGGACAGGTTTTGCCGATCTCGCATTCCGTCAGAGCCCGAGCTAGTTGCCGCTCTACGGCAGGAGGTCGATTCCCTTCTACAGAAGGGTGTGGTGGTACCGGTTCCGCCGGAGGACCGGGGAAGAGGGTTTTATTCAAACCTCTTTGTGGTCCCCAAAAAGGAGGACAAATTTCGCCCCATTCTGGATCTCAAAAGATTGAATCGGCATGTCCGCACCCGGAAATTCCGCATGGAGTCGCTTCGCTCGGTTGTGGCGGCCCTGTCGCAGAACGACTTTTTGGTGTCAATCGACATTCGCGACGCTTATTTGCATGTTCTCGTCGGAAGGGCCCACCAACGCTTCCTTCGTTTTGCCATAGGTCAGGACCTTTTCTAGTTTGTGGCCCTACCATTCGGGTTGGCCTCGGCGCCCAGAGTTTTTACAAAAATTCTGGCACCTCTCATGGCGATCCTTCGAAGACAGGGGGTTACGGTTCTTCCCTACCTGGACGACCTTTTGATTGTGGCGTCCTCAAAGGAGGAGGCGGTGACGGCTCGCAATCTATCCCTTCAGCTCCTGGAGGACTTCGGGTGGCTGGTCAATTGGAAGAAGTCGTCTCTGGAACCGTCGCAGTCAAACCTCTTTTTGGGGATGCATTTCGACACGGTACGAGCAGTGGTGTCCCTGCCTCCAGACAAGCAAGCAAGTCTTCTTCGACATGTACAGGTTATGATGTCTTCGATAGCAATGTCCCTTCGAAGGTGTATGCGCCTTTTGGGTTTGATGGTGGCGTCAATGGAGGCACTTCCGTTTGCCCAATTTCATTCCAGGACTCTCCAAATGCTCATTCTGAACCGTTGGGATCGATCACAGGCTTCGCTGGATCGCAGTATCATCATCTCCCACAGGGTGCGAGAGTCTCTAGAATGGTGGTTACGTCCGGAAGCGTTATCCCTGGGGAAGTCCTTCCTCCTTCCGAGGTGGTCGGTCATAACCACCGATGCCAGCCTGTCAGGCTGGGGGGGTGTCTGGAACGATCTCTGGATTCAGGGAGTATGGTCGTCGGAAGAGTCTGTCCCGCCGATCAACATCCTGGAATTGAGGGCGTTTTTCCTTTGCCTCCAACACTGGATGGTCCCTTTAAACGGTCTGCCAGTCCGAGTGCAGACAGACAACGCGACGGCAGTCGCGTATATCAACCATCAAGGTGGAACAAGGAGCTCCAGGCTCATGATGGAAGTGTCTCGGATCCTGGTATGGGCCGAGGCCAAGGTGCCAGCTATCTCTGCGATTCACATTCCGGGAGTTCAGAATATCACGGCGGACTTCCTCAGTCGCGAGAAGGTGGATCCCGGAGAATGGAGTCTTCACCCAGAAATTTTTGCACAGCTGTGCTCCCGTTGGGGAACTCCTCAAGTGGATTTGATGGCATCAAGGTTCAACACCAAGTTACCGACGTTCATGTCCAGGTACAAGGACCCGAAGGCTGTGGCGGTGGATGCTCTGGTGGCTCCGTGGGACCAATTCGAGCTAATCTATGTGTTCCCGCCGATATCCTTACTTCCTCTGGTGTTGCGTCGGATCAGACTGGAAAGAGTCCCGGCTATGTTAGTAGCCCCAGACTGGCCAAGGAGGACGTGGTTCTCGACGCTGGTGTCGCTTCTGGCTGCGCCTCCACTTCCTCTCCCTCTTCGCCCGGACCTGTTAACCCAAGGGCCCGTTCGTCATTCGGACCTGAAGTCTCTGCGTTTGACGGCGTGGCTCTTGAGACCGAAATCTTGACTCGTCAAGGTTTTTCAGCCGAAGTCATTGCCACTCTGCGAGCTGCCAGGGGTCCTGCCACTACTAGGATCTATCACAAGACTTGGGAGGCCTTCTTTTCATGGTGTTCGGGTTCTTCAAGGAACCCGAGGATTTTTTCCATTCCCAAATTGTTGGCCTTTTTGCAGTATGGCCTGGACAAGGGTTTGGCAGTTAGCACGCTGAGGGGTCAGGTTTCTGCTTTGTCCTTGCTGTTTCGGAAGGCTATCGCCTCGCGTAGGGACATTCGTTCCTTTTTTCGCGGGGTAACCCGTCAGTTTCCGTCGCGGAAGGCGCTTGTGTCCCCTTGGCGGCTCAATCTGGTCTTAGAGGCTCTTCAACATGGGCCTTTTGAGCCTATGGACTCCGTTAGCCTTTCTTTGCTTTCTTGGAAGGTTGCCTTTTTAGTGGCAGTCACCTTGAGAAGGGTTTCTGAACTGGCGGGTCTTTCTTGCTCGCCTCCTTTTTCTGGAGTTTCTCCCGGATCGCGTGGTGCTTCGCACACGGGGCGACTTTCTACCTAAGGTGGTGTCACAATTTCATGTTAACCAGGATATTGTGTTCCCCTCGCTCTGTCCGGAACCGAGGAATGCGAAGGAACGGGCCTTGCACTCATTGGATTTAGTGCGGGCTTTGAAGTTCTATTTGTCTATTACTCAAGGTTTTCGGAAATCGGACTCTCTGTTTGTGATTCCAGCAGGTCGTCGGCGTGGTCAACGAGCTTCCAAGGACACTATAGCTCGATGGATTCGGTCGGCCATTTTAGAGGCTTACCAACTCAAGGGCGAATCTTGTCCAATTAAGATTCGAGCTCACTCCACGAGAGCTGTGGGTTCATCGTGGGCTTTTCATCAAGGGGCCTCGGCAGCTCAACTCTGCCGGGCGGCTACCTGGCGCTCCGTCCACACTTTTGCAAAGTTTTATAAGGTGGACGTCAGTGCTTCCGCTGATGCAGCCTTAGGACGTAGGGTCCTGCAGGCGGCTGTAGTTTAATTATCGTTAACTTGTATTTAGCGCTAGTTGCGCATTTTTCTAGGTTGTTGGGATTCTGCCTCTGTTGGTTTTTTCCCACCCTTAATTTTTGGACTGCTTTGGGACGTCCCACTAGTAATGACTGTGTCTCCCTTCCTTCCATCTGCTGCTGAAAGACGGATTTTGGTAAGACCTTACCTGTAAAATCCTTTTCAGCGAGGGAAGGAAGGGAGACACAGCTCCCTCCCATGGCAGAAGTGTGTTGTTGTGTTTTCAGATGCAGCGTGACCCTTCTCTGATAGCGATTATCTGGGCTGAGGTCGGCGCGCTAAGGCTCTGTTCCAGCATTGCCAGCTCATCGCAGTGGTCAGGTCCAGTGAGTAGTACCTGGGACTGTGTGGTTTTTCTGTTATATGCATAACCTGTCTCTTGTTTTTTCTCTGAAGTTCTTCAGAAGGGGTTATGTTGCTCCGCTGGTGATATTTGCTCTTCCTTAGCTTGTGTACGGACTGGAGAGCTGGAGTAGGAGGAGCCCAAGCTGGAGGGGCCGGACAACACTCTTTTTTAATCTGAGGT
This sequence comes from Phyllobates terribilis, assembly GCF_046119375.1. Classification (NCBI taxonomy): domain Eukaryota; kingdom Metazoa; phylum Chordata; class Amphibia; order Anura; family Dendrobatidae; genus Phyllobates; species Phyllobates terribilis. The sequence continues at coordinate 535,493,646 of NW_027362764.1, read as the reverse complement.
GTTCTATCCTATGTGGGCTCCGCCTACCCACTAGTAATGACTGTGTCTCCCTTCCTTCCCTCGCTGAAAAGGATTTTACAGGTAAGGTCTTACCAAAATCCGTCTTTCACTTACGTTAAGTTTTTAATACAAACGGGTTCTGCAAAAAAAATGTATACTAGACATAATCATTTCTTGTTTATAGTGTGAACATGCATACCAACATCCCCATTGGCAAAACAGAGATGCTTAAAGGGGTATTCCCATCTCCAAGACCCTATCCCAATTTGTAGTAGGTGTAATAATAATAATAGTATTAGCAAATGTAGTATAGTTTTTCTGATTTGCTATGTCTTTTCCTCTTGTGCTGGTATTGCAGGACCTTAGGTATCCATGGTTGCGACCACTGATATAGTGACAGTTAGCTAGTTGCTAGTGGTTGTAACCATGGATACCTAAGGTCCTGCAATGCCTGCACATGAGGAAAGGGACTTAGCGAATCGAAAAAACTATACTACATTTCTATTTGGAGGTATTTGCTAATATTATTATTACACCTACTACATATTGTGATAAGATCTTGGAGAGGAGAATACCCCTTTAAGTACCGCCTTTAAGATGCCCGAAAACTACTGAATCCAGGCAGAAACTACCAAAACTGCATGGCATATATTTACATACAGTACATTGGGTCTATAAATTTGGGAGATTTTCTTTGTTTATATTGAATATTTGCCGTGCATGTATTATTTCATTTTTTTAGCACTGTAATGCTAACAAATTTTATGTTTAAAAAGTTTATGACCAGATCATTTTTCCCTCCTTCCTGACCAGGCATATTTTCAAGTTTTAACGTACACGTACTTCTAACCACTCAAAAAAAATCTTCTTGTTCGGGTACTCAAATATTTTTTGTCTTTTTTTTCACCCCAAGGGGCTTAATTTTTTTTTCTATATACACTGGTCAAAAAAATTAAAGGAACAATAAAATAACACATCCTAGATCTGAATGAATGAAATATTCTCATTGAATACTTTGTTCTGTACAAAGGTGAATGTGCTAACAACAAAATCACACAAAAATCATCAATGGTAATCAAATTTATTAACCAAAATTAAAGTGGAAAAATACACTAAAGGCTGATCCAACTTTGATGTAATGTCCTTAAAACAAGTCAAAATGAGGCTCAGTATTGTGCGTGGCCTCCACGTGCCTGTATGACCTCCCTACAACACCTGGGCATGCTCCTGATGAGGTTGCGGATGGTCTCCTGTGGGATCTCCTCCCAGACCTGGACTAAAGCACTTTCATTTTGGGGGTGACTCCAAATCCAGGCCTCCATTGGTTAATAAATTTGATTTCCATTGATGATTTTTGTGTGATTTTGTTGTCAGCACATTCAACTTTGTACAGAACAAAGTATTGAATGAGAATATTTCATTCATTCAGATCTAGGATGTGTTATTTGAGTGTTCCCTTTCTCTTTTTGAGTAGTGTATTTCTTTCTTGTTGACATTGACATTTAGGAAAAAATAACACAAACATAGTAAATACTTGTCTATTTTTCCCATTTTATTTTATTTTTACAATTACAAGGCCCACTAAAACAATTTAAATTGTGCTCCTCTTTCTGTAGAAATTATTTTAACTTATTGGACATTTTTTTTCAACAGGAGCTGGGCTATAAACAGCTATTGAGACTGACTTCTCATTTTGTTTTTAGTTTTCTTTTGTTTTGTTCCATTTATTTTTTTTCTATTTAATTTTTGCTTTTTTCATTTCATACACTGTGTTACCCCATAAGGAGTCATACCCATCAGCGTTAATAAAATCGGTCCGATGTTGTTCCTGAAAAGTTGAACAAGTGTCATGCAAGTGTCATGCGAGTACAATGCAATATTTCTCACCTAACATCCTTATGACATGTATGCAATGCGATTTTAACATTAGCTTCGTACATAGAGTAATTCTCTGTCATTTAAATATATTTTTCAAAGTAAATATTCTTCACTAGATAAATAGATAGAAATATGTGAGTGAGATATATAATCAGTGCTTCGTGTGTGTAGCTTACTGTACATGTATTTAAGTCATAAATAAAATAAAGAAAAAAATGCCGTTGGGTCCCAAGAACTTTTAATAACCAGCCGAGGGAAAGCCGACAGCTTACACATGGAGCTTCCCAGGCTGTTACTATCAGCTCACAGCTGTATTCTTAGCCTTTACTGGTTATTAGAATGGGGTACCCCCAAATAAATGACGTGGGGTCCCCCCTATAATTAATAACCAGCAAAGGCTAGGCTGACAGCATCAGGCAGATATTAATAGGCTAGGAAGGGGCAATGGATATTCGCCCCCTCCCAGACTAAAACCATTAGCTCTCAGCTGCCCCAGAAATGGCACATCTATAAGGTGCGCCAATTTTGGTGCTTATCCTCCACTCTTCCCACTTGCCCTCGTGTGTTGGCAAGTGGGGTAATAGTATTGGGGTTGATGTCAGCTTTGTACTGTGAGCTGACATCAAGCCCAGGGGTTAGTAATGGAGAGGTGTCTATAAGACGCCCCCATTACGAACACCATAGTAAAATTGAAAATAATATGCAGCCTGAATAAAGTCTTTTAATAGGGAGAAATACACTGACACCTTTATTTGAAATAACCCCCTCCCCCCTTTGACCCATTTATTATGGAAATATTATAAATAGTAAACCACCATATTCCTCACCTGTCCGACGAGAAGATAATCCATTTGTCCCGAAACGAGCCTGGCTCTGCTACATGTAGATGCCTTGCTGAACGGTGGCATGATGCCACTGTTCAGCCTGGCATCCAGCAGAAACACAGAGCTGCGCATGATAGCGCAGCATCAGTGTCTAGTGGTGACATGAATAAGGTGAGCGGAGTTCAAAGCCAATGAACTCCGTTCACCTCACTGACGTCACCCCATTTTAATAACCAGTAAAGGCTAAGTATACAGCTGTGAGCTGATATTAGTAGCCTGGGAAGCTCCATTTTAATTTCACCCTTCCCAGACTGTAAACATCAGCCCCCAGATGTCTACTTTTCCTCAGCCTGTTAACAAAATATCAGGGGACCTACGCCATTTTTTTCTGCAATCTATTTATTACTAAAATACATGTACAGTAAGCTATGCACTGCATTAATTATATGTCACTCACATATTTCTATCTATTCTATATATTATTATTATTTATTGTTATAGCTCCATTTATTCCATGGCGCTTTACATGTGAAAAAGGAGTATACATTCAAAAACAATTACAATAATCTTGAACAAATCATGACGGCGACTGGTACAGTAGGAGCGAGGACCCTGCCCGCGAGGGCTCACAATCTACAAGTATACAATCTACAAGTACATATATCTATTCTATCGTGACGGGTCACACTGTAATTTTACTGTACCTGGCTGATGAAATGTCGGGTTTTCTAGGAGATAGATGCGTAAAAATCGGATGGCAGAAACATAGTCCGTGTGCCTGAGCGATTTTTTTTCTTCCACTCATTGACTTGCATTGGCGAGTCTTATCTGATATATGAGGACAATCGCAGCATGCTACGAATTTATTTTCAGTCCGATCTGAGCTGAGAAAATTGCAGATGAGCAGGGAATCATTGAATGACATTAGTCAGAGTGCAATATGATTTTTTTATCGGATTGCACTTGTCTGTTTTTCACGCTGATGAGTATGAGCCATAAGGTCTTAAAACACCATGGTGGGGGGTGCATTTAAACATATTACATTCTATTTATTACTGATTTTCCCCGTAACTTGGACTGGTATATTAGCCCTGGAGATAGGGGAATTTCAGCTTCCTACTTCTATAACAGAACAGCCTAGGCCTCCTAAGACCAAGCTGCTCCTGGTCTCTACCTGTATCCAGTGATCACATGACCAAAGGGACCGGAGGATGAAGCACTGTCAGTTCTTCCTAATATCTTCCAAATCTGTATACTTAACGCTCATTCAGTGTTGTGTATACAGCGATGCAGAAAGTATACATGGTAATAAACCTATGTTTATCTTCTGTGTTGAAAGTCTGTCTGTGACATAAGACCCCACACCTCCTCAGTTGTATGATCTCATGTAAGCTGCTTACACTACATTGACATTTTAGAATGTCAATGCTGAGTAATGTATGGACTGCCCAGATGTGTGTAGTCTATGGGCAGTTCAGAAGTAGTTAATTGGGATCTGTCACCAGGTTTTTGCCACCTATTCTGAGAGCAGCAAAATGAGAGACAGAGATTCTGATTCCAGTGATGTGACATCTACTGGGCTGCTTGCTATTGTTTTGATAAAATCACTGTTTCATCAGCAGCAGATTATTACTAGAGGAGTAGTAAACCTGCTGCCATGTAGTCCTCCATATTGATGAGCTCTGTATGACCCTGCACCACCACTGATTGCTAGCTTTCTACATAATCACACAGAAAGCTGCCAATCAGTGATGTAAGTGGGGTTATATAGAGCTCAGCTTTCAGAGAACCTACAGACCTTCAGCAAATAAAACAGTGATTTTGTCAAAACTATGTGAGCAGCCCAGTAAGTGACACATCACTGGAATCAGGGTCTCTGCCACGACATAATGCTGCTCTCAGATGGAGTAGCAAAAACCTAGTGACTGATTCCCATTAACAGTAGTAAGTTATTATCATCGGAGGCTTTCTATCCACATCGCAGTTTACAACTGTGTTTCTGTCATTGCCGTTTGTGAGCTGAGTAAGTGTCGCTCAGACAATTATTCCAGAGTCTTCGGTTCATTATTTGAAACAGAGCAGATATCCCATGAAAAGCGATGCTTTTCTAATATGCTCTAATTTATAGCATTACAATTCTGAGTAATTATGACTGTTTACAGCATTTTGATTGCTTGGATATTGGAAGACAACCATATTCTTTTTACTGTTAAATGCACATAGCCATAATCGAAAAGAATTGGCAGTTCCACTTGTTTTGAGTTTATGCTGTTCTTCAAACGAAGCCAAATACTGAAACGGGCTACAAAACGATATGCTAATTTTGTGTGTGTGTTTTTTTCATGACTTTGGCACAGTTTTTTGGGATAACAAACCTCAAGGTGATATGTGTGCAAAAAGTAAATGATAAATCCTCCGTCACTAACGCAAAAAGCCACCAGCTTGTGGTATTAAAAGATCTTCAAACATCTCACTAAATGCAGTGCCCCAATATACAGGCTGGTGGGCTGTTTCATCGCTAGCAAACAAATGAGCATTCATATCTGATCACTTAGCATTGCTAATTGATAAAGAACAGGGAAATAGACTGGTATATCCTCGCACTAAAGCACGACAGATTGAACAATGTGTAGCCCCCTCCAGCAGCACTGCCAAATAGGCAGTTTTGGGGGTTTCTAACCAACAACAACCTCAAAAAGTTTAAATGATCCCCTCTAAGATGTGCATAACCTACCACGAAAAATAGAAGGAGCAAAATATCCAAGTCATCTATAAAAATTTAAATTTATTGAAAAAGTATGTAAAAATCATGACAAAAATAAGAAAGTGTACATGAAACAGAGACATAGCACAGCTTCGCAACAGCAAACAGAGACCAGTGAGCTGACCTGCACAACGATATTAACTCACTCGTTAGTCACAGGTATGAGGGTAATAAACACCAATGTTATATCCATAAACTGCCCTTTAATCCCCATGGTATAGCAATCCGGTTAGCTGTTAAATACACTAAATAAATGTCCCTAACACAGCGTTGATCAGCAAGATAAAGGTAGTGCAGATATGGAAAAATCAATGAACATAGCTAAAGAATACATTACCTGTAGACATGGCGGTGGTCATGTGTAGGAAGCTCACAAACAACCTCGACGCGCGTTTCACCGTTGCTGCGGTTTGGTCAGGAGGTAAGAAATTTGCTTGGGTGTCGGGTTTTATAAGAGTGGCTACAATTTGGTTGGCTGGGCGTTTGAGCCAGTTTTGGGGGTTTCTGTTTACGTCTTTGGTCATATGTGCATTAGAAATTCCATTCTCCCATTATGTTATAGAAACAAAGAACTGGAGTTTTTGGTGGGGACTGAACCGTCACATGACACATATGGCATCTGACAAAATTTTTATAGGTAAAATGCTGTTGATTTACCTGTACCTGCAAACCGCATTAAACCGCGACAATGGCTGGGGTTATGGATACAAATGGAATAGATTAAGATCCCTCTTGATGTCTTGGCTATAACACAGATGAGGACGGAGCTGGAACTAAAATACAGCCCTGGCACACAAACCCACAACAGCCCACATACAATACCACTTCTTGACAACAACGCTGCCGTAAATTTTCCATTACTTGGTCTTGTCCTTCATCGCTCTGGACATATCCCCAAAATCCATGTCTGATTTTTTTTTATTATTTATCCTGAAACAAAAAAATTGATAAAGTGCTTTGTATACCACACATTGGTCAGTATACAAATTACAGACTTTCTCCATAAAGTTGCCACCAAACCGTTAAACTTGAAGCTTTAGTTATGTTTAGGAGCCAGGACAGTGACATCACACTGTTTAGACCAAACAGAGCTCTGTTTAGAAAATTGACAGAGATAGAAAGTGTAGCGAAGCAATAGTGATGGCACCAAAAAATTCCCACTGGGATTTTATACATTATAGAAGATTACATCAGGCATTGACTGCTCATATGATCTCAAAAGCGCAACCATGCGGGCTTTCCCATAATGCCTTGCAGCTATCACATCAGATGGTATAATATAGCCAATCAGGAGGAACTATCATAGCTTATATAAAAGCCAATGCAGGGAATGCAGCAGCTAAATTAGGATGATTTAGGATAGTAAGAGTACAACAGAGCTGACAGTTCAGCAATACAGATTAAGTGAGAAAGCCCTAAGGCTATGTTCACCCATTTTTTCAGCGTTTTTTTTTTATGCGTTTTTTATGCAAATTTTCAGCCGCATTTTACAGTACCAGCAAAGTCTGAGATTCCAGAAATCTCATGCACACATCTTGGCTTTTGTATGATCAGTATTTTGTGCTTTGCGTGGTTTTTTTTTTCAGAATAGAGCATGTCACTTCTTTCAGTGTTTTTTCAGTGTTTTTCACCCATTGGAAGTAATGGGTAGTGAAAAAAACGCTGAAAAAACGCACCAAAAATGCAAGTGCTGAATTTGAATTCCTATTACTTTTTTTCTTCATTTTTAACGCATTAGAAAGCAACAGCAAAACAGCACGATATTTGTTACCGAAAAAATAATCTAAAATCAGTGTCAGTCAGAGAAGGTGTGCTTGCTTTTCACAAACGACTGTTCTGAGTTTTTGAAAGTTTTGTGCAGTTCTTTTTCTGAAGGGGAAATAATTGTTTAAAAATAAAAATACAAAAGAATATCTCCCAAAATCCACACATTTAACTGCAACAGTCTACCTCACAAAGTTGCATGTTACAATCAATTTTGCACATCTGTTTTAATTGGATGTGTACTTACCTAGCATTTTTTATGTCTTTTTTTTAGGAAGAGGTTTGAATTTTATGTAAAAAAAAAAAAAATATATATATATATATATATATATATATATATATATATATATATATATATATATATATATATATATATATATGAAAAAAAAGTTGACATTTAACTGTACATGTCTATTTTTGCACACTTGGTTTACTAATCCAATTTGACAACCACAAAAGTCACACCTTTAATGTGACCTGCTGCCAAATTTTGCTTACTGTAGTAGTCTATCTACCTGCCTAGTATTTCTTATGTCCTTTGTGTCAAGGGTTGAAGTAATGGTCAAAAGTTAATTATAGTGTTGTACAAAATGTACAGTAAATGAAAAAGTGCCAATGGCATTGAAAGGAGTACTGTAAAAGAAAATAAACATACTATGGCTAAAGATGTGGGAGACGCTTGCAGTCTTAGAAGCACAACCACCACCACTGGCACCAGCAGTCTGGAAGACAGAAAAGACAGACACTCCTGGAAAAAAAGGTCAACTAAGTCCAAAAAATGCAGACTTTGAACTCCATTTGTCTCATGACGCTCAATGGCTATTTCAGAGCTCTGTCTTCTTCTGAGCCTAATCCTGAAGGCAATCCATTCTTGTCTAATCAGTGTTTGGAGTTTATCACAATTTCTGTGTTTTTGTTTGTTCACCCACTTTTTTAAGAATTGACCATAGGTTCTAAATGGGATTGAGATCTGAGGCGTTTCCTGGTCATGGAATCAAAACTTCAATGTTTTTGTTAATTAAGCCACTTGGTTTTCACTTTTGCCTTGTGGCATGGTGCTCCATAATGCTGGAAAAAAAAACATTGTTCATTATTACCAAATTGTTCCTGGATTGTCTAGAGAAGTTGCTCTTGCAGGATGTTTGGATACTATTTTTTTTATTCTTGGGAGTGTTCTTAAGCAAAATTGTGAGTAAACCCAATGCTTTGGAAGAAAAGCAACCCCACACATGAATGGTCTCAGGATGCTTTGCTGTTGGCATGACACAGGACTCATCTTTACTTCTCAGGACAATCATTTTTTAAGATGTCCTAAACAGTTTGAGAAAATATCTTTATCCCAGTTGTCTGCAATCTACCTGTACTTTCAGAACTGTTCAGAACAGTTATTTTTTTCTGATGAAGGCTTCTTAACCACTTCGCACCAGAGCCTGTTTTTGCCTTCGTGACCGGGCCAATTTTTTCAATTCTGACCACTGTCACTTTATGAAGCAATTACTCTGGAATGCTTCAACGGATCCCCCTGATTCTGAGATTGTTTTTTCGTGACATATTGTACTTCATGATAGTGGTAAAATTTCTTTGATATCACATGCGTTTATTTGTGAAAAAATCGGAAATTTGGCGAAAATTTTGAAAATTTTGCAATTTTCAAACTTTGAATTTTTAAGCCCTTAAATCAGAGAAATATGTCACACAAAATACTTAATAAATAACATTTCCCACATGTCTACTTTACATCAGCACAATTTTGGAACCAAAATTTTTTTTTGTTAGGGAGCTATAAGGGTTAAAAGTTGACCAGCGATTTCTCATTTTTCCAACAAAATTTACAAAAACATTTTTTTAGGGACCACATCATATTTGAAGTCACTTTGAGGGGTCTTTATGACAGAAAATACCCAAAAGTGACACCGTTCTAAAAACTGCACCCCTCAAGGTGCTCAAAACCACATTCAAGAACTTTATTAACCCTTCAGGTGCTTCACAGAAATTTTTGGAATGTGGAAGAAAAAAATTAACATTTAACTTTTTTCACAAAAATGTTACTTTAGACCCAATTTTTTTTTATTTTCACAGGGGTAACAGGAAAAAATGGACCCCAAAATTTTTTGTGCAATTTCTCTTGAGCGTGCTGATACCCCATATGTGAGGGAAAACCACTGTTTGGGCGCACGGCAGGGCTCGGAAAGGAAGGAGCGCCATTAGACTTTTTGAATGTAAAATTTGTCTGAATAATTAGCAGACACCATGTTGCGTTTGGAGAGCTCCTGATGTGACTAAACAGTGGAAACCCCCCACAAGTGACACCATTTTGGAAACTAGACCCCTTAGGGAACATATCTAGATGTGTGGTGAGCACCTTGAACCCCAAGGTGCTTCACAGAAGTTTATAATAATCAGCTGTAAAAATAAAATTTTCACATTTTTCCCGCAAAAACGTTTTTCATCCCTTAATTTTGCATTATCATAAGGGTAATAGGATAAATTGCACCATGAAATTTGTTGTGCAATTTCTCCTGAACACGCCGATACCCCATATGTGGAGGCAAACCACTGTTTGGGTGCACGGCAGGGCTCGGAAGGAAAGGAGCGCCATTTGACTTTTTGAATGCAAAATTTGTTTGAATAATTAGCGGACGCCATGTTGCATTTGGGGAGCCCCTGATGTGCCTAAACAGTGGAAACCCCCCACAAGTGACACCATTTTGGAAACTAGACCCCTTAGGGAACTTATCTAGATGTGTGGTGAGCACCTTGAACCCCAAGGTGCTTCACAGAAGTTTATAATAATCAGCTGTAAAAATAAAATTTTCACATTTTTCCCGCAAAAACGTTTTTCATCCCTTAATTTTGCATTATCATAAGGGTAATAGGATAAATTGCACCATGAAATTTGTTGTGCAATTTCTCCTGAACACGCCGATACCCCATATGTGGAGGCAAACCACTGTTTGGGCGCACGGCAGGGCTCGGAAGGGAAGGAGCGCCCTTTGACTTTTTGAATGTAAAATTTGTTTGAATAATTAGCGGACGCCATGTTGCATTTGAGGAGCCCCTGATGTGCCTAAACAGTGGAAACCCCATACAAGTGACACCATTTTGGAAACTAGACCCCTTAGGGAACTTATCTAGATATGTGGTGAGCACCTTGCACCCCCAGCTGCTTCACAGAAGTTTATAATATTGAGCCATAAAAATAAAATTTTCACATTTTTCCCACAAAAAATGTTTTCCTTTCCCTAATTTTGCATTATCATAAGGGTAACAGGATAAATTGCACCATGAAATTTGTTGTACAATTTCTCCTGAACACGCCGATGCCCCATATGTGGGGGAAAACCACTGCTTTGGTGTACGGCAGGGTTCGGAAGAGAAAGGAGCGCTATGTTGGCTGGGATAGGCAGCAGACACCATGTCACATTTGAAGAGTCGCTGACATGCAGAAACAGCAGAAACCCCCACAAGTGACCCCATTTTGTAAACTACACCTCTCAAGGAATTCATCTAGGGAAGTAGTGAGTATTTTTTAATTTTTAAATTTATACCATTGGGCAGTGAAAAAAGCATAATTATATTTTTACCACAAAAAAATGTTTTACCCTCAGATTTTACATTTTCACACAGGGCAATGGGTAAAAATGGTGCCGAAATGTGTCACACAATTTCTTCTAAAAGTACCAATACCCCATATGTGGCTGTATCGTACCGCTCAGCCATACGGCGAGATCTGGGGGGGACGGAGTGCTATTTGACAATTGGAGAACAAATTATTGTAGAATAGGCATTTGGATTTGGGAGCACAACATTTTTTGAATTTCATTTGGGGGGCAAGGGCCATTTCGCTTTTCCAGTGCCTTTCTGCTACCAGTAACTTGGAAGTCCCTTATATTTTTAACAGATGACGGACCTGAGTGGGGACTAGCTTTTTTTGAGGACTGAGTTGAAGCTTTTACTGGGAACATTTTACGTAACATTTATCCGGCGCTCTAGGCTGAGCACTTACATCGGGGTTTCCATCTAAATTTCCAAGTGATGTAATTCAGATGAAACCCCTGCGGGATCCATTCACTGTAATGAGGCAGCAGAGTTACTCTGGACTCCGTCTGGCCTCTGTTTAGCGGTGTCCTTTTTTTCAGAAGTGCACAAAACTGTGGCCAACCGCACTTTTATGCACGCCTAAAACAAATGACACCGTGGGATCACAGGCCAGACGGCATCCACAGTGGCCTATATCTGCCTCATTACAGGGAATCTTCTGTCATGGGTTCCGGCTGAATCACATATTTCAGAGATTTACATGGAAACTCTGGCGTAAGTGCTCAGCGCAGAGCGCAGGATAAATGTGTGCCGAGCCATACTGCGATCTTTGGGAGACATAATAAACAAATCAGTAGCAGGTGAAGAATTGGTTTTATTTATTTTTTTACGCCGTTCCTAGTGTGATATAACTGATTAGATTACTTTATTCTTCGGGTCGGTGCGATTACAGAGATACCAGATTTATATCGGGTTTTTATGACTGACAGCTGTCACACACTAAGAGACGCTTTTTTTTTGCAAAATCTAGTTTTTGCATCGCCATATTTTGAGAGCTATAATTTTTCCATATTTCGGCCGACAGAGTCATGTGATGGCTTGTTTTTTGCGGGACGAGTTGACATTTTTATTGGTACCATTTGTGGGTACGTGACATTTTTTGATCGCTTTCTATTCCGTTTTTTTGGGAGGTAAAATTAACAAAAACCAACAATTCAGGAATTGTTTTTTGAGGTTTTTTTTTATGCCGTTCTGCGTGTGGTAAAAGTGATCAGGCAGCGTTATTCTTCGGGTCAGTACATTTACAGCGATACTACACTTACTGTATATTTTTTTATGTTTTGGCGCTTTTACACAATAAAACAATTTTAAAGAAAAAATATTTTTTTTGCATTGCTTTATTCTGAGAGGTATAACTTTTTTATTTTTTGGCTGATGGAGCTGTATAGTGGCTTGATTTTTGCAGAACAAGATGACGTTTTCAGCGGTACCATTTCTATTTCCATTTTGCTTTTTGATCGCATTCTTTTCCACTTTTTGTTTGGCGATATGAGGAAAAAGCATAGTTTTTTGCTCCGTTTTTTATTTATTTTTATTACGGTGTACACATAAGGAGTTAATTAGTGTGACAGTTTTATAGCTCGGGTTGTTTCGAACGCGGCAATACCAAATATGTTAACTTTTTTTATTTTTGCATAACTATATGGATTTATCGGTTTAATATTTTATTTATTTATTTTTATTTATTTTGTATTTTTTTTTTAACAGTTTCAAAACATTTTTTTTTACTTTTTTTTACATTTTTACTTAGTCCCTGTATGGGACATTAATTTTTATTTTTCTGATCCCTGATCTCATGTAATGTAATAGACATATATTACATTATATGAGATCTTCACTGACTGTTTCACAATCTCCTGTCTGGCATCAGCTACAGGCTGAAGTCAGACAGGAAGGACACCATATATGGCAGAGCTGGAGGCGGTCATGTGACCTCCAGCTGCCATAGCAACGCCAGGTCCTGAAAGCAATCAAGGGGTCGTCAGAGAGGTAAGTGGACGACCCCCTCTCCTCCTGCTGTCTCCTATATGCCGCGATCACTATAGATCACAGCATATAGAAGACAGCAAAGGGTTAACATCACTGGGACCTGATCTAATCAGGTCCCGATGATGTTCCCTGTCAGAGCTAACGCTCTGCACCGCTCTCACAGCGCTTGCAGGACCCAGGGGGTCCTGAGCACTGCGAGACCACCCACCGTTTTTAAACGTCCGCGCTGCACAGAGCCCAGGCAGCGCGGACGTTTATCTACAGTGGGCGGTCGGGAAGCGGTTAATACTATTTGGGATGTCAGGAACAATGATTGTCTAGAGAAGAAAAGTTGAACCCTACCATGAGTCGTATGTTATCCTAATAGTAAAGCCCCCGTCTCAGATAGCGAGATCGCTGCTGAGTCACGGTTTTGGTGACGCAACAGCGACCTCACCAGCGATGTCGTTATGTGTGAAACTTTGCAACGATCAGGCCCCTGCTGTGAGATCGCTGCAAAATGTCCTGGACCATTTTTTGGTCCTTGCCCTCCCGCTGGTCAGCACACATCGCTGTGTGTGACCAGCGGGAGCAGCGATCAGGCTGGTAACCATGATAAACATCGGGTTACTAGGGGCACACGCGCACTTAGAAACCCCTCTATTTATCATGGTTACCACTCTGCTACGGTGAGCGGTAACCTCACGCTCACCGTAGCAGAGTGGTAACCATAATAAACAGCGGGTTTCTTAGTGCGCATGTGCCCCTAGTAACCCGATGTTTATCATGGTTACCAGCCTGCTCCTGCTTCAGCAGCAGGCTGGTAACCAAGAGCAGGACATCGTGGAAAGATGTTGCTGCTCCCCTGATCGCTGGTGAGCCTGCCTGTTTGACAGCTCACCAGCGATCACTTAGCGACGCACCAGCGATACCGGCCAGGTCACATCGTTGTCGGGATCGCTGGTGCGTCGTTATGTGAGACGGGGGCTTAAAGCTTCCTGAGACCTTTCATGTATGGGGTTGCTTTTCATTCAAGGGAGAGAGCTCACTCATTATTTTGGTTAAGAACACTGCCATGAATAAAGAATAATTTTAAACATCCTCTAAGAACAACTTCTCTCAAAGATCCAGGAGCAGTTTGTGATGAACAATGTTTTTTTCCAGAATGATGGAGCATCATGTCACAAGGCAAAAGTGATATCTAACTGGTTCAGTGAATAAAACATTGAAGTTGCCATGGCCAGGAAACTCCCCAGATCTTGTGATATCAAAAAGAAAGTGGACAAACAAAAACACAGAAATTGTAATAAACCCTAGAAACGTCTAACTAAAAGATCTAAAAAGACAGAAGCAAACTTTGTGAAAACCAAAATTTGTGTCAGTTTCAAAACTTTTGGCCACGTCTGTCCTATGTACTATCATTAGATATGTCTGTGGAGATGGTTCGGTTGTTGGAGTAAGGCAATATGCTTGATCTAATGCAGTTATTTGGAGGATTATCTATATACTTTTGGCCGTATGGCTTGTCTAGAGGAAGGTGAAGTAGCCACAAAGTAGCTCAAAAGTGAGGTCAGAAGGTCACTACAACTCAGTAGGCAGATTAGACTTGATGGTTAGAAGGTCAGGCAAGGTCAGAAACAGTCAATATAAAATAATCAAAAATTAAATAGTAGCTCCCTACTGGGAGCTGTAATTCAGCAGAAGGATCTTTTGTCTGTATTAGAGGAACATCATATTGGTTTGTTTTAGAAAACTGATCAATTGGAAAATGTGACATGATGGTCACACTGGATTCATCCTAATGTGCTGTAAATAGCTTCTCCAGCGTGGATCAAATCAGCCAAAAAGATCACATTTTCTGATGTCAGGAACATTTTCTACAAGACACTCACCTTTTGGATTCTCATTTGTGTCCTCATCCTGCCTTTGCAAATCATGACACATGTTTAGAAAGCAACGTTCTGCCAGGCGACACTGCAGTCATTTATTGTGGGCCACTCTCATCCCATGGATGATACACATCCAAACATGAAGGGAGGGGGTACTGAGATCTCCGTGACAGTCCTGCCAAGGCCTAGGGCTGCTCTGGCTGTCTGATGGCATCTTCCATGACTATATCAGGAAGTATTTTCCAGCATTTTGGCATAAAGGTGACATTGTAATGTGTCTAAATCAGAATGATCACCAGCCTTGATCTTCTCACTGGTAACTAAATCTAATTTTAACAATGATATTGTTCTTATTTAGACAGAAGTAAAGGCAATAAAATAAGTTTGCATTTCTCCAGTTATAATTTCGCTGAACAACAATGGACTCTTTGATATGCCACTGTTAAATGGTACAGCTTTTTAATTTCTATTTTGTTGAACTTTAATTCACCTTTTTATTATACAGAGTTTTCTTTTTGCAAGTAGATGCACAACCATTTCACTACAATTGTGTAATTGCGAAATATATGGGATATTCTAAAACATGCTCTAATGTTCTTGGCCCCTTTTTGCTTTACTGCCAGACAGTGTGGCCCTATTGCCAATTTCAACCAGAAAACACCCATATTTTCATTTTGTTTCAATACTTTTCTGAAAATAAAAACTGGAAGCTTATTGCTATGTACAGTAGTTTCTTGGAGAGTTATAGCTTTCATATAAAGCTTAACAATATAGAGTATTTGTTGAAGTTCCTTCCCCAAAGTCTTGTATCTGAGATAACAGGTTGTAGATACTATAATGATAGGTCCATACAGATACATCACATGCTGCGTTATCAAGCTATGCAGAATGTGGGGCTTCAGTACTGTTCTTGTTCACTCTACTCCAATAAACTTTAATAAAATGTTGTTGTTTTTTCTTTTGACCTTATTCTATATTTCGTAAGCTTAGTGATGACCACCTATGAGAGATCCTCTCAAGACTGAGTGGACATGTAGTCAACATTTACCAACAATCAATACCGCATATTAGAACCCAACAGTTGTTGGTAATTTGTGTGTCTATAAATATAATAACCTAAAAAGGGGACACATCAAATGTATTGGAAATAAAATTTTTACATTTATTACATAGATAATAAAACCAGGTAATGTCAGTGCTGTGACCTGTTAGAGTGAAAAGGTAGCCATAGAATAAATGGATGAATCATATGTGCAAACCTGCAATGTAAAAGTGCAAAAGGAGATGGAGTAGATACTGACTCCCAGAGCTGCCACCGCTCGTCCGACGCGCGTTTCGCCAATGCTTTAACGAAGATCAAAGCATTGCTATGAAGATCAAAATGCTATGGAGTGGGGGAGAGGCTAAGGGCAGACACAGACATCCTGCTGCAAGTTCTCCTGAAACAAACGGTTAAAGTTCTCCATAGAAGCTTAAGAGAACCAACTGTCATTTTTGCCATCTCAGTAATGAAAAATCTGTGTTCGCTGTATGATGATGAAGAATGAATGATCAGTTCTGAAGGAGAAAGAAGCTAATTTGCCTTATAAAATATATTACAACGTTTACTATTTTCATCAGTATTATGGATTTCTGAAAAACATTACATTAAAACAATGGATACTCTTTAAATTTTAAATATAAAGGAGACCTTTCACCAGTATTAGCATGTTATACCGCTTACATCATGGAATGCAGGCTGCTTAGTTAGGTCTTTTTATATTTTTTAATTCCTCCTCTCTGTTGCAGAGATATTAGCTTGTAAAGTTTATGTGGAGTCCAAGGGGCATTAACAAGAATTGTTTCACTCTTGGCATGTACTTCTTCCACTGCATGGGGTTGACCAATTATAATCAGGCAGCAACATGCTGGAGAAAGAAAGAACATGCCCCACAATACCTTAGAGCAGTTTTCCCAGTTTGAAACAGTCTGCCCTCCTCACTGCTGATCTCTGTGTGATTACAAAGTGTCTGGAACAGGGCATAAATGAGTGTGAAAATCTACACCTTTCAGCCTTGATCTCACATAAGTCAATGGGGATACAGCAGATCTCAAAGCACTGTGAGAGAAGAGATGCAGAGGTGTTTGTAATGAGTCAAAACTCAGCTCTGTTGTACTGCTCCTTCCCCACACTGGTTGTTGTGAGATGAAAACTGAAAGTGTATGTAATGACACTCAGCTCTGCTTTACCCTCAGCACTTTGTAATCACACACAGCTCTATAATGAGATCAGGAAGGAGATCAGACTGTTTGTCATTACATGTCTCACACTGAGAAACCTTCTATTGTGGGGGCGTGTTGTTCCCCAGTATGTTGTTGTCTGCTTATGATTGATCAACCTCATGCAGGGGAAGAAGTACATGACTAGAAAGAAATCTCTGGCAATGCCCCCTTGTACTTTAACATAGCTTTTAAAGTTTAGATTATAATTTAATACAGGTGAATCTCACTAAATTAGAATCTCAACAAAAAGTTAATTTATTTCAGTTCTTCAATACAAAAAGTGAAACTCATATATTATATAGAGTCATTACAAACAGAGTGATCTATTTCAAGTGTTTATTTCTGTTAATGTTGATGGTTATGGCTTACAGCCAATGAAAACACAAAAGTCATTATCTCAGTAAATTAGAATACTTTATAACAACAGCTTGAAAAATGTTTTTAAAATCCGAAATGTTGTCCTACTGAAATGTATGTTCAGTAAATGCACTCAATACTTGGTCGGGGCTCCTTTTGCACCAATTACTGCATCCATGCGGTGTGGCACGGAGGCGATCAGCCTGTGGCTCTGCTAAGGTGTTATGGAAGCCCAGTTGGCTTTGATAGCAGCCTTCAGCTCGTCTGCATTGTTGGGTCTGGTGTCTCATCTTCCTCTTGACAATACCCCATAGATTCTCTATGGGATTAAGGTCAGGTGAGTTTACTGGCCAATCAAGCACAGTGATACTGTTGTTTTTAACCCAGGTATTGGTACTTTTGGCAGTGTGGACAGGTGCCAAGTCCTGATGGAGAATGAAATTTCCATCTCCAAAAAGCTTGTCGGCAGAGGGAAGCATGAAGTGCTCTAAAATATCCTGGTAGACGGCTGCGCTGACTTTGGTCTTGAAAAAACACAGTGGACCTACACCAGCAGATGACATGGCTCCCCAAACCATCACTGATTGTGGAAACTTCACACTAGACCTCAAGCAGCTTGGATTGTGGCCTCTCCACTCTTCCTCCAGACTCTGGGACCTTGATTTCCAAATGAAAATTTGAACTCTGGGACCTTGTGGAGTGTGTCAATGACTGCCTTCTGGACATCTGTCAAGTCAGCAATCTTCCCCATGTGTGTGTTTTTTGTTAATTATTTTAATTTACTGAGATAATGACTTTTGTGTTTTCATTGGCTGTAAGCCATAATCATCAACGTTAACAGAAATAAACACTTGAAATAGATCACTCTGTTTGTAATGACTCTATAAAATATGAGTTTCACTTTTTGTATTGAAGAACTGAAATAAATTAACTTTTTGATGATATTCTAATTTAGTGAGATGCACCTGTATCTCCACTACAAAGAGGAAACATTAAATGAAATCTGTGGAGTGATCTTGGGCATGCTGGAGCATTCAGTTTTCAGGAGTCTGCTGGAAGAAGCCAAATACAGCCCATCAAGAATGTTCCATTGTAATGGGAATAAAAGTTCCAAATTCTGCATATTTTTTGGAGGTCCCAGTGCTCAGATACCCACCGATTAGTAATTCTTTGGATAGGCAATAACTTGTTTTCTTTGTAGAATCCAATAATAATTGAATGGTGAATATTATTGAAAGTTGTTTTAGGGTTTTTTTTCTTTCTTTTTTGACTGTCCTTCATAAAAAGTTTCCAAGTCCTGACCGTTATGTCCGAGCACTGTAGGCTTCATAATGTCTTTAATTATCTGCATTTTATGAGGGTTTTTTTTTTATCTCTGGACCTTCTGACTAGGTCGTAATGTTCTTTCTTTATTTCATAAACCGTGTCATTTACAACAGTTTTGTCTTTCATGTCGTACAACACGATCACTTGTAATGAAAGCAAACTTTTGTCCCTTGAGATATGAATGTGTTTATAAAAAGGACAAGCAGGAGATTACTGTATAAGTAATGATGATTATCCACAATGTATGCCATCGGAGATGGCTTATAAATCATGCGGAAGAGAAGACAAATATTGCAAAGATCATTGTCTTCTCTGGTCATAAGTGGCCAAAAAAAAGCATCCTTTGGGATAAGAACCTATAATACGGGATGTGTCTTTATTAGGATTCATCCCTTTTATCATCTTTTGGAACAGTTGTGTTCTTAGCAAGTAGGTTGCAGCACAGGGAATGGAGTAATGGGAATTTTTCCAATGATCTAAAATACAAAGAAATTAAGTGTGACAAATTACTGTGACAAGTACTTCTGGTGCGGAAGAAATATTCCTATTGGGCAGCAATGTTGTATAGATACCTGATCCTAAAAAGGAATAGTGGATACATCAATTGATGCACAATATTGAATATTTCAGTAAACACAAGTGAAAAACCTGACACCAGCTGTATAACACCACTTTTGCCCTCCAACTTGTATGTGTTGGTGTAACAAAAAGGTATATTTTATGCTATCACAATTTATCCTAGGCTTATGTGACATTATGAAATTACACTCTCAGAAATTGTAATGATCTTTTATGAACAAGACCATATAATTTTGAATTGGTGACTAGAATATTTACTATATACTTATTAATAATGATTCATAATTGATGCTTCATAGGTTATAAACAGAGCAATTTTATAAACTTTAGTCTTTTATAATGTCTAAAAATTAATGAAAAAAAACAAACACCTTATTTCTCTTCCAGAGCAATCTTGGACTCTTTCCTAAGAGACGATCTTTCGCCTGATTTCACAATACAAACTACATCCATTATTAAATACATCACTTAGAAGCGATGAGACTGTGACAATGCCTGTCCGAACAGCTGCATAAACCGTGTTGAAATGTTGCTCTCACTTTCCGCCTACCTAGCCAGATTGACAGCTCCTCAGTGGTCCTCCTTCCTGCTGCTGCTGAAATCTTACATTGCTCAGTACAAGCTGTACCTGTCAGTCAGGCTGTCACTGGGACTCACAAAATGCTCATTCTAGTAGTGCTGTAAAGTCATTCTGTAATGGATTTTCTAATTAAGTACACCAGTCTCATCAGGTCCAATGGACATATTTGTTAATACATATGCAGCTTGTACTGTGGAATCCGATGAGATATCTTTTTAAATAGACATATGCATTATACTGACAATTTAATAGGAATCTGTCAGTAATATCAACTCCGCCACCCCAAACCGCATATATGGGCATACTGGTCTTAGAAGATATAAAGGTGTTAATGGTTTTCCATTTTAATTTGTTGCTGAATTCCAGAGACATTACCATTTTATTTTGTATGCAAATAAAGTATTAAGTGCTCTGGGCTTGCAGAGCACTTAAAGGGGTTGTCCACTTTGGAACAGCATCAGCTCAGGAGGTGAGTATAGGTTTTTTTATTTTATCGGGGCCAAACATTTAGTTCAAAAAGGGGTTGTCCTAGTAGTGGACAGTTCCTTTAACTAGCCTGTGCCTGCATTGGTTGTTTTCCAGCCTAACACCAGCCTCTTTTTCCTGATTGATAACCCACTGTCTGGTTTCCATGCTTGGTGCTGAAGAGGTGGGTGCTGGGTGGGAAATCAGCCCCCTGTGGTAGATGCTAGATAAGTGCTCTGCTGCTCCCAGAGCATTTAACCCCTCATTTGCATCTGATTTAAAGCGCTAATTTCTTGGTAATGCCACAACAGAAAGCAGGTATGAAGGCGTCGATGAATTTATATTTCAAAGACCTGCTTTATCATGTACCCGGTTGTGTGGGGGTTGATCTTACTGACAGATTCCCTTTAAGATTTTTCATGCTTTTCAATTAGTAGTTATGTTAAAAATGTCAGCTTTCAGCAGAATCATTCAGTACTCAGACTTATTTGGGACAAATAGCAACCATAATTCTCACAACATGGAGGACTATAGGAGAGACAGACACAAAGCAACTGAGAGGTTTCACAGTACAGACAACACAACCTTTAATAATCACCATCTATAGTCAACTCAGGATAGTCCCTCCGGCAACAGCTGCAGCTGTTCTATGCTCCAGCGAGGTTCTCTTTAGGGTAGGCCATCAGGAACGATCAGCATAACTAAAATGTCATAGTGCTTTCTGGAGTGCCACTGTTTTAAGGGGAATCTATCACCAAGTTTTTCTTCTCTAACCTGAGAGCAGCAAAATGTTGAGGCAAACACACTGATTCCATTGATGTGTCACTTACTGGGTTGCTTGATAAAATTACTGTTTTGTCTGCCGGAGTTTATCACCAAAAGTACTATTAAGTCTGCTGCCATGTAGTCCTCCATATGTATAAGCTCTGTAGAAACCCACCCACACCTATGATTGGCAGCTTTCTGCCTATGCACAGTGTACACAGAAAGGTGTCATCAGTGGTGTGGGCGGGGTTATACAGAGCTGAGCATTCAGAGAACTGGTAGATCTGCAGCAGATAACAGTGATTTTATCAAAACTGCAGCAAGCAGCCCAGTAAGTGATACATCGCTGGAATCCGAGTCTCTGCCCCTATATCATGCTGCTCTCAGATGGTGTAACAAAAACCTGGTCATAGATTGCCTTTAGAAATATCCGACATCCATATCGTTAAGTCTGAGCCTAGTACTGAAGCTCTGCACAGGTAGGACAGGTCATCAATTGAAAACACAAAAAATCCTTAAAACTTCAGTTGCAACTTAAACAAAAATTAAAAATTGATTGTTTGCTGTGGTTCCTATACCATGGTTAAAACAATTACCTTTAATGACTATTAATGATTGTCCTGCCTGACTACATATAACCAGACTTGTTCTAATTGTCTTCCAGCTGCCCTTCTGTAAAAGCTTATTCTAGCCAATTACGGGGAAATGTAGACAGGACCAGTCCGTCTAATTAAGACCTTTACTTTTTATGCGATTAACATATCAATGTTTTTTTCCAATTCAAAAGGACTGCTGATCCAAAATACCCAGTGTTGTGCTCCATAGACGGCCTTCGCCTCAATGCACACTCACATTTTCTATTTTTTCTGTTTTTATTAAAAATCACTCATGCAACAAAAAGTTTTTTAACCAGTTCAAGACTGTGCCATTTTCTCCCGTTCCTGACCAAGAACATGTTTTTATTTTTTTCATACATGCAGCTTAAAGAGCTATAAAAACATTTTCTTAATCGGAAATTCAAATAATTTTTATTTCTATTTTTAATAATAATGTTATATTCATGTTTTTGGAGGTCGATTTTGATGGATAAAAAAACTAAATACATGTAATGTTTTTTAAATAAATTTAGGACTATAATGAAATACATTTTAAAAATTGTAACAATTATTTTTATATATAGGACACATTTTTTTGATGGTGGCATAGTAACAGAGATTTGCATTGGCAGTTTTTTTTCATATATATGTATTTTCCTGCATTTTATTTTCCATTTATTTCACATATTGTGCTCCCATAAGGTCTTTAAATGGAATCTGGCAGCAGTTTTTTTGCTATGTAATCTGAGAGCACCAGGATGTAGTGGAAGAGACCCTGATTACACGATGTGTCACTTACTAGGTTGGGTTTTTCTGCATCAATACAGTTAGTGTTTTATCAGCAGGAGATTATCACAATAGGACAAGCTGCCCTCTTTCCTTCTGGTCCAACCACACCCCCAGCACTGACCGCTTTTAGTCACTATACAACATAGATAGAAAGCTGCTGATCAGGAGGAGTGTGGACGGTGTTATACACAGCTCAACATCTGGGCTCTGCTAAATCTGCAACAGAGAAAACTGGGACTCTGTCACAAATACTGCACCCAGTAAACACAGTGATGCATTGCTGGAATCAGGGTCTATGTCCCGACATCATGTTGTGCTCAGATTACATAGAAAAACCCTGCTGACAGATTCCCTTTGTAGACGTTTGGAGGACATTTCAATATTGAAATACCTTTTTTGCCTGATTTGTGCTTCTTTAGTGTTGTGTGAACAGTGATCGTAAAAGCAAAGACAAGAATAACCAGGCTCTGCCTTCTCTATGGGGAGTCCGGCTGTGTCTGACAGCCAGCTTCCGGCTCCCGCAGGTGCATGGTGGTGTGCCGCTGCTCTCCTGTGCTGTGTTACTTTACATCGTCCCTTCAGAGTAGATTGCAGTCCGCCTGGACATTTATCACTTATGGGTTGTCGAGGACTAGTAAATCTCTGCAAGCCCTATTCTTTATAGGTCATTTTTTCTTCATCGTAAGACTTATCTACTGGAGTTTTCCTAAATGTTCTAATCACAGTCTTCCAAAGAAATAGTTGGAGAAAGATTTCCCAAAATTTTTTTTTCAAAGGGGTTGTCATAATAAGAGACTTTTTACCTAGAAGCAAACAATCAGCCTTACACGGTGGTCATTAAAAAAGCAAGGCACGCTTTTCTCACCACCCCCAGGTCCAGCGCTTAGTTGCTAGCATTGCTCCCGGCGTCTTGGTTGCAGAATTGCCAGTGCGGCAGATAATCACGGAGATCAGTGGGTCTGCCCATGTAGTCTGAATACTCCCCCAGACCCGCAGAGCTCACTGATTGGCTGCTGCACTATCGACGTGATGTCAGCGCTGCAACGCCAGCAGCCCAGCACTGGACCCGGTGCAGTCAATGCCGGACACCAGAAGCCGCGCCACAGACTCCGTGTTGGACCCAGATACAGTGAGCAAAGCCCTCTTATTACATACATATATATAACTGGAGCTTGAGACACAAAGATTTTCTGAAAAGGGACAATTGTAAGGGAATTACATCAAATAATTGTTGGGAAATTCATATACATGTTACTTTTTTACATGTTTTGGTTATATGGTAGTGACGCCGTGTGTGATGGTCTTTGGGTGCACAGGGCTTTAGAGTACACCTCAACACCTCAATCTCATCATGAGCTGTGCAATGGGCGATACTTTTCTTTTATTACCCCTTAAGACCACCAATTCCTAGTTCTGCGATTTAGAATTTATTTATTTTACTCACTTATATAGCGCTATTTATTACGCAGCGCTTTGCAAACACAGGAAGAACATACAAGCCCCTTGCAGATGTTGTCCTTGGTGGGATCTCCTCTTTTTATTCTACTCCCATCCCCTCCGCACATCTGTCATTGGTAAGATTGGGCTACATGGCAACAAGTGTCACACCACGACAATTCTAAAGAAGTCACAAGAACAAAAACACCTGTGCCACTTGTCCACTTTGTGGATACATCGCAGAGCGTTGTTATCTTTATTCCGTATATTCCTTCTCCATGGAGCCCTAGGCGCCTGCCTACCTTGCCCACCCATGTTCTGTCTTACCCATGGGTAGTAATGTCTTTTCTTTTGCTTTATTTTATGTATGTTTGAATGTTTTTACATTTAGATCTTTTAACCTTATATGTGCCAGCTATTCCATCAAAATATAAAATGAATGCCAGGCTTTTAGCTCTGGTGCTCTCTTTTCTAATGCCCTTACTGCAGAAGCAGAGCCCTTCCCCTGCTACCTGTGATCCTTCTCTGATACTAGAGAGAGATCTAACCTTACAGAGAGTGGATTGCACGTTACAGAAGAGGGGGCCACCTAGTGGCCATTTTCATAGGGGTAAGAGAACATTTTCACAAAATTTTTGATTTACCCTTTCTCTATTTAGTACACCAGCTATCGAATAGAGGTACGTTTATTGAAATGTCGGTGTCCACTTAAAGGGGTTGTCCATTTAAAGGGGTTGTCCACTACTGGACAACTTCAGCTTAATCAGTTCATCACCCTAGTTAAAATAAAAACAATGGATGCTTTCCTCCAAGAGCGGCGCCAATCTAGTGATGTTGGCGCTGCTGTTCCTGGAGAGACTTGTGCCAACTGCAGTACCCAATAAATAGCCGCTCCGTCTGTAGCTCATCAATATTCTATCAATATTATCTGCTCTGATAAGACAGTAAAGGCTGAAGCTGACTAGCAGAAGCTGCAGTCTTTATGATTTACTGCAAACCACGTGAAGGAACAGCGGCGTCGACAGGATGCAAGTATACACTGCTTTTTATTTTAATAAGGGTCCTGAATTGATGAAGCTGGGGACATCCCCTTTACGGATCAGTTGTAGAAGGAGGTTCTGCAGGTTGATTCCTCCATACCTGACTCCTTATACTTGCAGGCCGGTGGATTTCTTTCCTGGCGGTGAGAAGTAGCAGATGCCGGTTAAGTCGTGGAATGGGGGGGATACTTCTGTGTTGTATATTTATAAGGCCTTTATTTCAGGATGTAATGTTTGCTGAAGCACATTGGGGTTTTTTTTTGTCGGTGTTAACCCTGCACGTTTCCTAATAACAATACATTTCCTGTTATGTTATGCCGTTTGAACTCTCTCTGCGTATTATTATTTATATTTGTTGTCAAATCCTTTTGAAAGTAGCGTAAATCACCATAGCGCGCCGATGCCGATGCATGGGAGCGGCAAAAAAAAGAGAAACAAATCTGTACCTTTATCTGCTCGGTGCCAAAGCCCAAATTGCATGAAGGAATAGGTTTCACTTACTACACAGATCCTGAAGAGGGATTTACATTTAATAAATGTTTGCAAGTATTTTCATAAAGCCTGCTTATGACTGTGTTGGTTGCACATGATTGATTACTTAAATGTTGCCTTTGCCATAATGCACATTGCACAGTTGTCTCTGGGAGTTATTTATTTTCCCCGGTATTTATGGTTTGCGAGGCAGCTTAGTTATTAACATTAGTTATAGCTATTTCTGTAGATATTTATCTAAACCACAAGTTTTTGACACATTTCTTTTTCTGTAACAAGGAATAGAATATCTGGAGCTATAAAACCTTGTCAGATTCCGGAGAATATATGTATGCGCAAGCTATTACCTGGATATTTTCTTGTAAAGATCCAGTTAAGATTTCAATATAAACCTTGTTTTAGCCTCACAAACAAAATGTCACTGGGGAATGTGTGAATGCCGGATTGTAAAACGCCCCGTAGGATGGAGTAAGATATTGTGCCGCTCGCTAGCTGTAATAATGTTTATTTGTGGAGCCTGGGGCTGAGCCCTTCATACAGGACAGAAGGACATTTTGTCACCTATAGAAAGGTTTGTGTTAAAGGTTTCTTTGGTCAATAAGATTTCTTAGAATCTGGTGAAGGGTTTGTACACTCAGTGTTTTTTTCATGTGGATTCCACTTTGGAATCCGGCTGAAATTGCGCAAAAAAATTAACGTAATGCGCAGCGATGTCAAGTCGACAATGCTGTGTACATGTTCTGTCTTTTCATACTTCTTTTTACCACTTCAGGGCTCTGAAATCATGAAGCGGTTAAAAAAAAGTAAGATGTTCATTCTTTGGGCGACTTCATTTGGAGGCCGCCTGTTTTGTATACTTGAAAGTATAGAACAAAGATGCCGCAAAAATAAGGGAAAAGATGACGTCAGAGACACTTCAGGAAAACCCCGGCGGTTGTTCACTTTGGAAAACACTGTTGTTCCACTGATATCTTAAAGTCACTGTGTGCACATAGCCTTAACATTTGCTATAAGGATATGCCAGGACGGGAAGATTTTTTTTTTCCCCCCAAGGCTCTCATATTAAAAAAAATAAAATGTAAACTACTATTCTGGTGATAACATCTGTATCTAGGTAGGTAATATTTTTATCCAGAAGAGTTTAGGTGCTGACAAAAGTTAATTTTAATCAATGGCTATGTCTGATCATGTACGGAACATGGTCTGATCATACCACAGCTCCTGGGCAGGGAGGAAGCAAAAGAGTATACAGACATTACAGCATAGGGATCACAGCTGATTCTTTCTGGGAGGCAAAATATTGTTTAAAAACAAGCAGTGAAATATTTTAACTCATAAAATGAATCCCCTGCGATCCCCCGCTGTCATGTCTTTATTGTCTTTTGCTTCCCCCCCTGCCCAGGAGATGTGGTATGTTCCATACACGGTCAGACGCAGACAATTTTTAAAATGAACTTTCATTCGTGGGAAAACCTCTTTAAATGAAAGTGTGTGTTTCCACCTGGATCCTAATCTAACAATAAGTTTAAGAAGCCTAAAGGTTTGGTGAAATGGCTTTTTAATCCTATAAAAGTCCATAGGAAAATGTGGATGCAGAGTATTAAATATGTATAACTGTTACAAGCCATTAGAGATGAATGAACACGTTTACATAAGTACTCCTTGGCTTCCAGATAGAAGCCCTGTTAACCGCTTCCTACCTGCAATGCCCATTCTGATTTTCCGGCCCGGTGTGACTTCATCGTTGCGGTGTGATGCACACATGATGACACACTGGACCTACTAATCAGAAGAGGAAAGGAGCGTATTGACAGTTAGGAGGGTCTTATAAATTGATTCGCCCATCCCTATAAGCCTCGCGAGATCTACACCATTCACCAAGTAGCACGTCGAACAGGTTCTTGCCTAGCACAGTAAAATATAAACATATTATATGGCGATTTTGCCACTGCTACGTAGAAGCAGTTGTACAGCCTGGTGCATATTGGTCCCCGGGTGAAGTCTACAAATAGTACATAACACTATGTTGTCACCACAGGTTTATACTGATCTATTCGTAAAGTATGCTCAGGCTTAAAGGGTTTTTTACATAATCAGAATTTATCACCTATCCACAAAACAAGTGAGAAGTGTCTGGTGGGTGGCCGGACAATTGGACCTCCAAAAATGATGAAAATAAGGGGTTCCTTGTCCCATTCTGCCTTTGGATGGAGTAGAAGTTGTGCTTGTGCACTGCCGCTCCATTTAATGTTTTTGAGAGTCACTAAGATAGAAAATTACAGCACTTGTCTGTCTCCAGCAGTTCATAAATGTGCACTGATCCATTCACAAAGAGGACTGTTTGGCCCCCATTGGCATGACCAGTGTGGATTCCATCAGTTGGGACCTCTCTACATGATGGGGGGGGACAACTTTTCATTATGGGAATACCTCTGACCATACACGTTCCCATACATATAAAATCATTGATGACCGAACCTGCCGATATTGATGGGTTCAGCCGACAGTCTAACTTGTATTGGGGCCGTTAGCCGACTGATAATCGGGAGAGATGTTGGTTTTGTATGTCCGATTTCGGACTGCTGATCCGATTGTTTTCCCAGCAGATTTTTCATAGAGAACACCAGGTTGCTGGGCTGAGCGCTTCGGTGTAAGGGAGAGCCGGCTGAAGCATCATTTGGCCGACAGCCTTCTAATGTGTATGTAGTAATATAGGCTGGTTAGGTACTGCTCCCCCTAGAAAAATGATACCTGCTTTGTAGAGAGATGATGTGCCAGTTATAAGAAATCTTACATAGAAGCCATATTCACATTTGGTGAGAAGTGCATTGGGGAGTGTCGGTGCACTTAACCTGCTGCTTCCAAGTGCACTGACCCACCCCCAATGCACTTCAGATCTGACTTTCATATGGCTTCAGCTTCTATCGTAGATTTCTCACGACTGGCACATCGGATCTCTACAAATAAGGTTTCCTTTTTAGTGGGGGCTGAGCGCCTGTACAGCCATGCTACCACTTCCCTATGTACAAACCTGCTGAAAGGCTCTCTTTAGCTATAAATAATTTTTTTTGTTAAAGTATTGTTTATTATTTTTCCTTTTTTTTTTGCTACAACTTTTTGTTTTGGTAGACCAGCATTGTTTATGTCTGCCATTGTACCATGCTCCCCATTTCTTCATTGTTCATTGATACGTTCTACATTTGGTTCCCTCAACCCCATAAGAAGACAGCGGCTCGTGTGATTAATTACCTCTGGTCTTTTGATGCACAGGTGCACGTATTCATGGCAATCTGTCTATATGTGGACATGCAGGAGCTAAGACACATCAAGGATTTAGGTCATGCATTAATTCAAGATGTTAATTCTTGTTATTCTGATTGCTGGGAACTGTGTTTTATTCCTAGACCATTGTCATTTCTGACTATGTAAATCCTAATCTACATTTGTTGTCTTAGAGATCAACATATTTTACATCAAGCATTTTTGTATCGTATTTTTTTACACCATAATTAAAAATAGGAGAAATGTGGTTATGATTAAATTGGTAAGTCGCACAATATAACTGAAGTTTATATGCTACCAGAAGATACTCGCTTGTATATTATGCCATCCAGGGGAGCAATTAGTGTTTTATGATTTTTTTATTTTTTATTTAAAGGATTCATTTTTATTAGATTTTTTTAATCTATATATCAATGATATTAAGGGCTGCAAAGTTATTTTCAAAACATGAAAGATCATTGAGTTGTGTGACAAAGTAAAACTTTCACCGGTTTAGTTTTTAGCATAAATATTGGAAATTTACTCATAAGGTAAAGCTGCCACGATTTGTTTTTGGTGAGTTTGACGCAAACAAATGCAGCATCTTATAGAAACTCATGCGCACTGTGCTTTTTTTTACGCTGCATAAACTCAACTGTGGTGCGTTTTTGAAATCCACAACATGTCAATTTCTCTTGCGGGCATACGGAGTTTTATGTGCGGATTTTCTCTATAGGATTGCTTTAGATGCGGAAAATTCGCAGATAAAAATGCGTTTATTCTGCACATACCTGGTGTTGGGCTTTATACAGTTATTAAAATGAAAGCAGCTTTATTGAAAACACGACATATCAAAATGAGACAAAAAAACGTAGCATCAAAAACGCAATAAAAATGCATGTAAAAAAAAAAATGCACTCAAGCATAATGAAAAAAGTGCAAGTAAGCGAATTTATCTAATGTCAATGAAGAGATCGGGAGCAGCATCGGACAGTCGGCCCTGGAGCAGGGGTTGGTGTGTGGAGCAGATTTTATAATTTGTATCTACAGCAAAGAGATTGGGTTACAAAATGTATAGATGACAGACCCCTCTAAGCCATTTTATTGGAGGAAGAAGAATTTGTATTCAGACCATTTAGACTCTAGTGAATCTACAGTTTGAGGCGACGTTCTCACGATGAGTATTTGGCGAACTGATGTTGCAGATTTTCTGCAGTATTTTTGCACGCATTCTGCTGTTGTGACACCATAACTACAGTGTGTGTGACCGCTGCAGCCAATCACTGGGCTCAGCGGCTCGTGCCTGATACCTTTTTATGTTGGTGCTATCTATAAGATGACTCTGAAACAGTATAGGTAAAGTGAGATTACCTTGGATTAAGAATCCAGTTGAAGGGGTTTTCCATTATTTTAAGACTATTAGCAATGAGGAAAAAATTGCATGAAAATAAATAAGTAATTTATTGTCCCTCATTTTATTCCCAGCTCAGCTGGTTCCTGCACTGATGACATGATGTCCTTGCCCACGTGCAGTTACTGGTCTCAGTAGTGATGGTGGCATGTATGGCATGTGACTGCTCAGGCCAGTGCTACGCTGCAATTGGATTTCATTCAGATTTTTGCACCTTTTGGCTTTTACAGACGTTTTGTTTCACTGCACATCCCACTTTGATGTGGTTTGTTGTCAAAGTCGGCTAAGAAGAACTCCATTAAAGACAGATATGAGAATTGCAAATTCTCGTTTCAGACCATCAGAACAAACTCACTATCAGAGTCTCAGCTCCCCAATGGTTGACAACCCTTTAATACTGGAAAACCCTTTAGGGGCTTAAGGGCTCCTTTACACGTCAGTGTTTCCGGCACGTGTGGTGACAGTTTCTACACGTACCGGAGACACTGACTCATGCAGACCCATTCAAATCTATGGATCTGCGCACACGTCAGTGTATTTCTATGGATCGTGTGTCCATGTGATCCACATGTAGACATGTCCTTTTTTTGTCCGGCAGCACGGATCACATGGACCCATTCAAGTCAATGGGCCTGTGTGAACACATACCGTATACGGATGCCACTTAGGACAGGTGAGTATATAGCTTTTTTAAATTTTATTCTTATTTTTACAGATGGAGACACCGGAAGAAAACTACTACTCTCATCATGGTCCCCTCCTGGTGCTGACCGCAGCGCAGGCAGGGGACAATGATGAGGGCAGCGTTCAGCACCCTGCGCTTGGGAACAGCGCTAACTGTACTGCTGATTCCCAAAGCGCCGGTACGTGTGCTCCTGATGCGGCACACAGATGCACACTGACATGGATATCTCCGGTACGGGTTTTTCCAGTATCGGAAATATCCGGACGTGTGAAAGAGTCCTGTGTATAAGTTGGTGATAGGATAGTATACATTACAAGAAGTACAAGGTCTGAGCTAACAATTTATATGATACTTTAAAAGACCAACTAATGGTCACATAGTGGACAAAAAGCATACAAATGTTTTTATCAATACCCTCTTGTGCACAGAGTATATTCAAATAATGTCATTCAGGCTGGCCGTAGGTAACCCTGTTACAGCTGGGACCCTGCCTAACAGCGGACGTTTATCACCCTAGCGAGACGATTTGGTGTCCCCGCTCCATGTCGGCTGTCCCTTACTTGCCCTATTAGGCCCTTGCACCAAACATACATTAACATAGATTAACATAAAAATATTTTCTTTATCCTATGCAGTGGTACCGCCCAGATCAAAGATAACTTGTCTATATGCATATAATTGATGCTGCATATACTCAAAATACTGCATATAATATGGTCTCTAGGTATACATCAGGAGAAAATAAATAATCTCAGAGAAGAAAAAGACATACTCCAAAATACTTAAAGGAGAAAAAAATGAATTTATCTGAAGTAGATAATCGATTGCTTGCAGATAAATGTCGGATAATTCAATTCAGACAGAGTCCTATAGGTTGTACCAGTCCATAGGAAAAGGTCCCAGTGATACAGGCATCGATAATTCAACAGCTATCCAACGCGTTTCACCCTCTCCTCATTCAGGGTTCATCAGGGGACAGGTTAGGAGATACACCATAGTAGGAGCATGGCAATAGCAATGTATTCACCATGAGCCATCAGAGTGAATGCCTGGTTTGAATATACTCTTTATCAATACCCTCTTGTGCACAAACATTTTTATGCTTTTTGTCCACTATGTGACCATTAGTTGGTCTTTTAAAGTATCTATTAAGTTATATCTTATTCTGTTTTTTTTTCCTTATTTTGTCTCTTAATATACCCTAGTTTTTCTAATATTGCTTTTGGCAAAAGTCTGTTTTTTCAATATACAATGTACACAGAAAGCTGTGGCATAGGTGGGGTTAGCTTTCTGAGCTCTGCTACATCTAAACACTCTGATTGTATCATAGCTGCTGCACCCAGTAAACTGGAATCAGGGTCTCTGCCCTACATTATGCTGCCCTCAGATGAGGTACCAAAACCTGCTGACAGATTCCCTTTAACAGAATAGATGCGTCAAATCCTCCAACATGGAAGTTGCTGCTTTGCTGTAATACATTGGCAGAAACTCTACTAAAAGGGTACATGCACAGGAATTAGACACCCCCTTTAAATAAATGTAGCACCCTGAGGATTCGGCTGCTACAGGGGTATTGCACCTCAACCCAGAGGTGTGATATTCCACTCCCGGGTAAGGATGGAGTGTGGATCTGAGCTCGGTAGGCTGCATGCACTACATACATCCCATTTCCGAGGAACAGGCCGACGGTACTCCCACTTAGAAATGTGCAGGTACGACCGAGTCTGTTCCTGGCTGGAGTGGGAGGGGGGTGGTACATCCCAAGTAGTGTAGGGGCAGATAGGGGGAGCAGCCTGGGTAAAGATAGGAGCTCATTGGGTGCTGGTCACCTGAGCTCACACATAGAGGGTGTATATAAGGTGGGCACCATCAAAGAACAGGGTCAGTCAGTCTGTCAGAGCAGAGCAGAGGAAGAGGAGCAGAGCAGCCTGAGCCAGAGTGAGAGAGGAGAAGAAAGAGAGACCCAGAGGGGGAAACAGAAGAGAGGACTCTGAGACCCCAAATCCAATCCACGGGTGAAGAGTCGGCATCAGGGTACCGGAACCCAAGCTGGTGGGGGCAAAAACACACCCCAGCCAGAGACCGGAGGCCGTGGGCAGCGTCTGCCACGGCCACCCACCATATCCACCACGAAGGCATACCACGTGGAGGGTCAGGGAACCCAAGGCCAAGGGTCTCCCAACAGAAGGCCCGAGGGAGCTGGACCTGGGTGGATCACTAGTGGGGACGGCCAGAGAAAGGACAGAAGGAGAGCTCAGGATCACGCTCCGGACTCGCTTGGGGGTTGGCTGGATCCAGGACCTGGTGGATGCAGCACGGCTCGGGAGGTCACTTGAAGCTGGAGTGACCGGAACATCAGCAGTGAGTAAATACCCTTAACTGCATAACCCGACTCTGTCTTCCTTTAACACCTATGCTGCACCACCACAACCCCCATCCTCTGCACCTGACCCCCTGAGGCTATACCCCACCCGTTGGGGGTTATACCATCACAAGCTGCACCTACACCATCAGCCTCAGCGGACCCTGCTGCAGCGGCGGCCATAGTGACCGCAATACAACGGGTGGCGTAGTCGACAATAAAGAACTTAATAACATCTGTAGGACTGCCACATACAACTGAGTTTGACACCCTGGGCACGGACCGGGTCACAGCCACTCGGAAGACTACAACTCCCATCTGATCCGGCTCCGGATATTCCCCCTAAAAGAATATGGCCCAGGGGGCGCGTCAACCTTGGCGTAGTCGGCAGGATTACGTGCCCACAACAACCGGGTACTGCGTGCCTGAAGAAAAGAACGAGTTTACCTCAAAAAGAAGTCTCCTGCCGGTTCCGGAGGGTCCCCGCCATCGGGCCCCATCACCAGTCGATTCCCGCCAGTTGTCCGCCATTAACAGCGTTTTCCCGCCATCTGCAGAGTTTCCCGCCAAGGGGAAGCGATTCCCGCCATTTCCAAAGGTTTCCCGCCTTGGAAGAGCGGACGCCATTATGGGCGTGCCAGAGGGTGGCGAGAGGCCACCTCCCATCGTGGGCCAGGACCGAAAATGGCGCCAAAAGTGGAAACCGCCCCCACCAACAGAGACTGTGATGCTAGAGGTGTCTGTCAGCGTGAAAGAACTGCCCCTGGAGCTGACAATCACCAAGTGGCCCCGGGACCGCCCTCGAAGTGGGAGGAGACGAAAGAAGAGAACAAAGATGGGTGCCGCCTGGAGCAGTCTAGAGCGAGCGCACCCGGAGGCAAGAAGCCTGGAGAAGAATATCGGAGGAGCTTACCCGGAGATGGCGAGAAAGCAGAGCAGCACCGGCCCGTTGGCCAGGAGCCTGCTAGAAACCGAGGAGGGAGAGCAGAGCAGCACCGGCCCGCTGGCCAGGAGCCTGCTGGAGACAACAGTAGGAGAGCAGAGCAGCACCGACCCGTTGGTCAGGAGCCTGCTGGAAACAACGACCCCACTAGGACTAGTGGAGGTCCTAGCACAGCTCCCCCGAGACCGGGAGTGTGCGCAGACCGCTCTGGAGGGCCTCGCAAGGAGGATGGCCCGGGTGCAGCGAGAGACGTTGGCGGAGTGGAGCCGTGAGATGGCCCAGCAGACCGAGACCTGTCAGCGGAGCACGCCACCCGAGACGAGGAAACAGACCGCCTCTGAGGATGGCGCGGGAGGACTGAAGGCCGGAGACGGCGCCGAGAAGGGAGCCGAACGAGTGGAGGCAGGTAAAGGGGACGTCTATACCCCAAACCGGGAAACCGCGCACCTGCCCCAGCTCCCCGTCGCAGAGCCCGAAGTCTATCCTGCCGTGCCCGTCGCTGCAACGTCACCGCCGCAGACTAGGCCTCAAACGGGAGCCGCGACCCCTGTGACGTCACACGCCTCGACCCCGAGCGTGACCAAGCAGGAAGTACCACCAGCCTGGTCGCAAGGCCTAGTACCCCCGGGCGCCGCAATACCAACAGCGCCCCCTACCTCCGCGGAGCCCCCGGCCTGGTCGCAGGGCCAAGTAGCCCAGGGCGCCGCCGTCCTTACGGTGCCCTTCACCTTCCAGATACCCCAGGCCTGGCCGCAAGGCCCGGGCAACCCGGGCGCCACCACCACCGCGCCCATAAGACCAAGAGTGCCGCATCTGGGAGAGGACCTGTACGCCCAGCACACGTGCCCGGATGGGCAGCCATTTATATGGCCACCGGAGTTCCACCATCCCCGACTCCGGAGAGAGAGACCCCTGGATGAACCCCTGATCCCGGCTCCAAAGCCCGTAAAGAGGATCTCGCCCCCGCTAGCGGAAGCGCAGTTTGAGTGGGACCCCACCGGAGAAGATCTTATGGGGTTCACTCAAGAGACTCGGGCAGCTGCAGCGGAGCGTGCTGAGTGCTGCCGCCAACAGCTCGAGGACTTCGAGAGGGAGCGGAGAGAGAGGCGGGCCCGGGAACAGCAAGCTCAAATAAGGAGCGCGGAGCAGAAGAGCCGGGCCAGGAGAGACCCCCGTGCAACGCATAGTCCCCGCACCACCGGGACTGTGATCAAGTTTAACATGCAGCATGGGTGGGGTTTCATCCGAGACCACCACACCGTAGGCGACGTCTTCGTAACCAGGAGAGACGTTGAGTCCCACCTACCGGAGGGACACAGAGGTCGTGACCTTTACATCGGGGACGAGGTCACCTTCACCCGGCACAAGTGTGCCAAAGGTCCCTACGCCCTCCATGTGCATCGCCTGACGGAGGAAGAGCTGCGGTGTGAGGAGGAAGAACAAGAGGACCCGGACGGGTCTGAAACTAGAGCCAAAGGTAACCAAAAAGCAAGAGCAGGAGGACGCCGTCGCTAAGGACAGCGAAGCAGAAGCTGTATATAGTTGCCCGTCGGGGCACAGTAAACTGAAACCGTGAAACTGAAACTGTAGTTGCTAATATAGTCCCCGTTGGGACCAGCAAGTGTGAACTGTTACCCGTTTTTCCCTTAATCCCACTGACCGAGGACTGAGAGCGGTCATTCCTCCCTAATACCTGGCCGAGGACTGAGAGCGGCCATATCCCTGTATATAGTTGCGCGTCCTAAAGCGCCCCTACCGGTTTTGTAGGAAAACCAGTTTTCCAGAGAGACTGTCGCACTTTACCCGGTCACACGTTGCACAGTGACCGGGGGAGGAGCCAGAGGCGACGAGAATGTTTTATATGCTAATATATATATATTGTTTTATATGTTTTATATGTTATGCAAAAATTTGTATGTTTTGGTGTTATGTCTTACAGCCCGAGGACGTGCTGTGATTTACCAGGGGGGAATGTAGCACCCTGAGGATTCGGCTGCTACAGGGGTATTGCACCTCAACCCAGAGGTGTGATATTCCACTCCCGGGTAAGGATGGAGTGTGGATCTGAGCTCGGTAGGCTGCATGCACTACATACATCCCATTTCCGAGGAACAGGCCGACGGTACTCCCACTTAGAAATGTGCAGGTACGACCGAGTCTGTTCCTGGCTGGAGTGGGAGGGGGGTGGTACATCCCAAGTAGTGTAGGGGCAGATAGGGGGAGCAGCCTGGGTAAAGATAGGAGCTCATTGGGTGCTGGTCACCTGAGCTCACACATAGAGGGTGTATATAAGGTGGGCACCATCAAAGAACAGGGTCAGTCAGTCTGTCAGAGCAGAGCAGAGGAAGAGGAGCAGAGCAGCCTGAGCCAGAGTGAGAGAGGAGAAGAAAGAGAGACCCAGAGGGGGAAACAGAAGAGAGGACTCTGAGACCCCAAATCCAATCCACGGGTGAAGAGTCGGCATCAGGGTACCGGAACCCAAGCTGGTGGGGGCAAAAACACACCCCAGCCAGAGACCGGAGGCCGTGGGCAGCGTCTGCCACGGCCACCCACCATATCCACCACGAAGGCATACCACGTGGAGGGTCAGGGAACCCAAGGCCAAGGGTCTCCCAACAGAAGGCCCGAGGGAGCTGGACCTGGGTGGATCACTAGTGGGGACGGCCAGAGAAAGGACAGAAGGAGAGCTCAGGGTCACGCTCCGGACTCGCTTGGGGGTTGGCTGGATCCAGGACCTGGTGGATGCAGCACGGCTCGGGAGGTCACTTGAAGCTGGAGTGACCGGAACATCAGCAGTGAGTAAATACCCTTAACTGCATAACCCGACTCTGTCTTCCTTTAACACCTATGCTGCACCACCACAACCCCCATCCTCTGCACCTGACCCCCTGAGGCTATACCCCACCCGTTGGGGGTTATACCATCACAAGCTGCACCTACACCATCAGCCTCAGCGGACCCTGCTGCAGCGGCGGCCATAGTGACCGCAATACAACGGGTGGCGTAGTCGACAATAAAGAACTTAATAACATCTGTAGGACTGCCACATACAACTGAGTTTGACACCCTGGGCACGGACCGGGTCACAGCCACTCGGAAGACTACAACTCCCATCTGATCCGGCTCCGGATATTCCCCCTAAAAGAATATGGCCCAGGGGGCGCGTCATAAACATAACAAGCTTTAATATTGTTCTGCAGATTGGAACCTAAGCTTTGCCCCGGTGATCATGTGTCCCATTCTCTCCTTATGTGATTTACTACTGTAGTCTTCTATAGAAATGTAACATGTCCTCTATCATATCCTCCGCTTTCTCCTTTCCTGTCTTACCTTCCTCTCCCTCTAAATGAGAGCCTGACAGTACCTGGAAAGTGCAAGGACAGTGCAGGGTCTATGCAGGGTGTGGGATTGTAGCAATTGGACCTTGTGACCAAGATTAATGAATCTCAGATGGATTTTAATTAGTGCAGCTGGAGTCATCAATTATCTGCAGAACACAAATATTGTTATATTTGGGAAATTCTTGATTTATTTTATTCCTTTGGCCACTAGATTTAGATGAATGAGATCTCATCATAAGCATTCAGAGGAAAACTGCTTCAGGCTACAGTTTATTATTTAGGACACAATCAGCAAGAGTAAGCGCCACTGAACAAAAGACTGTAAACTAGTCTCAGCATTAATTTGGAAATTTTGCTGATATGTGTGGCCACGTACGGACAGTCAGAAACATTAGAACATCTCCTCCAGAATCCGGAGCGGCCTGTCAGGCAAAGAATAAGCAGCCGTTATTGTCCGGCAGATGATCCATAACTGAGTGTCATTGTATGTGCACATGCAGCGCACAACAGCCACATTTAATATGACACCCAACACGCTCTCCTTTATTATAGTGCTGCAGCTTCTGTGCAAACAAGGGACTGAATAAGCAATAAGTAACAGACAAGAAGTGAAATCTGCAACTCGGTGCCAGTGTTCTGTAGGAGATATTAGCATATATGTTTGCAATGAAATCCTCCATACATCAACCAAATCTGATTTGCTTTGCTCTTCTGTCCACTTTTCTTATCGTAAACTCTTAACAAAGAGAATAGACCGACACATCGGGATAATAATCACCAAAAAGGTTGTTTGTTTTTGTTTTTTTTAAAGCCAAGACTTTTTCCATGTATTATTGGTGTAAGTACAACTAGCCAAACCTTTTTTTCTGTTTTTTACAGAGACCGCTGCGCTCTAATCTCATTATTGCTAGTGAGCCCCATTTACTCTGCCTTTTTTTTTTCTAATGATCACGGAGAATCTAAACATTTAGACCAGGGGTCTCAAACTCAGCTGGGCATATGGGCCGCACACGGAAAAAATTTAATTTGGGGGGCCGCATTATTTGCATGAAAAAGTGACATTTTTAGTGATACCATTTTATTTTCTATACGCCTTTTGAACTTGTCATCTTGCAGACATGGTCTCCCCTCCAGGTCCCCCATCTTGCAGACATGGTCTCCCCTCCAGGTCCCCCATCTTGCAGACATGGTCTCCCCTCCAGGTCCCCCATCTTGCAGACATGGTCTCCCATCCTGGTCCCCCATATTGCAGACATGGTCCCCCATCCAGGTCCCCCATATTGCAGACATGGTCTCCCATCCAGGTCCCCCATATTGCAGACATGGTCCCCATATTGCAGACATGGTCCCCCATCCTGGTCCTTATCTTGCAGACATGTCCCCCATCCAGGCCCCCGCCCCCCATACTGCGCACAGGGTCCCCGCCCCCCCCTAATACTGTGCACAGGGTCCCTGTCCCCCCAATACTGCGCACAGGGTCCCTGTCCCCCCAATACTGCGCACAGGGTCCCCGTCCCCCCTATACTGCGCACAGGGTCCCCGTCCCCCCTATACTGCGCACAGGGTCCCCGTCCCCCCTATACTGCGCACAGGGTCCCCGTCCCCCCTATACTGTGCACAGGGTCCCCGTCCCCCCTATACTGCGCACAGGGTCCCCGTCCCCCCCATACTGTGCTCAGGGTCCCCGTCCCCCCCATACTGTGCTCAGGGTCCCCGTCCCCCCCCATACTGCGTTCAGGGTCCCCGTCCCCCCATACTGCGCTCAGGGTCCCCGTCCCCCCATACTGCGCTCAGGGTCCCCATCCCCCCATACTGCGCTCAGGGTCCCCGTCCCCCCATACTGCGCTCAGGGTCCCCATCCCCCCATACTGCGCTCAGGGTCCCCGTCCCCCCATACTGCGCTCAGGGTCCCCGTCCCCCCATACTGCGCTCAGGGTCCCCGTCCCCCCATACTGCGCACAGTGCCCCGTCCTCCCCCATACTGCGCACAGTGCCCCGTCCTCCCCCATACTGCGAACAGTGCCCCGTCCTCCCCCATACTGCGCTCAGGGTCCCCGTCCCCCCATACTGCGCTCAGGGTCCCCGTCCCCCCATACTGCGCTCAGGGTCCCTGTCCCCCCATACTGCGCTCAGGGTCCCCATCCCCCCATACTGCGTTCAGGGTCCCCGTCCCCCCATACTGCGTTCAGGGTCCCCGTCCCCCCCCCCCCATACAGCGCACAGTGCTCCATCCCCCATACTGAGCACAGGTCCCCTGTGCTGTATTTCACATGACAGAGGGAAAAAAAAAAAAAAAGATTCTCCGTTCCCTCGGCGTCCTTTCTGCACCTGTGGCCCGCAGGCACAGACCCCATAACGATCACTGCTCTCCGCCGTGGACATCAGCGCTGTAATGCAGAGTATTGCCGCGCAGAGACCGGCTCTCTGCACAGCAATACCAGTGTCAGCCGTCGGCCTATCAGAGGCCAGCAGCTGACATCTGCGCATGGCAGTGACGTCATACTCCACTGCGCTGGGACGCAGAGGTCAGCTGCTGGCCTCTGATAGGCCGGCGGCTGACACTGGTATTGCTGTGCAGAGAGCCGGTCTCTGCGCGGCAATACACTGCATTACAGCGCTGATGTCGGCTGCTGCTGGAGAGAGCCGCGGTCGTTACGGGGTCTATGTGCCTGCGGGCCGCAAGAAGCAGCCGGAGGGGCCGCATGCGGCCCGCAGGCCGCGTGTTTGAGACCCCTGATTTAGACCCTCACTGATCCAAATTAATAGTGTATCATACGGATATAATCCCATTAATATTGTATCTCAAGGAAGTCACTCGGGAGAGTGCATGCATGGCCAACCTTTAGGGTATGTTCACATTTATATGCTAGATCGCAGTTACAGATCCACATCAAATCATATGGGTGTTTGTGACCATTTAACTGATAATTCACAAACATTTTTTTTTTTTTAAATAATACGGTCTACTGCTGATTTGGCGCTCCTCGCAGTTTTGTCATGCCTGTTGTTACACACCTGTCCTGAGTCTTTGCTCCCTTCACCTCTTGCCGCTGCCCTCTGTTGTGCTCCACATCAGGCTTTTCAGGTTGCCTGACATGTGACATCATCTCCCTAGGCTTTTTAAACCTTTGTGTCTTGGATTGCTATTGAAGACTCAAATTTTTTGTACTCCTCTTATATATTTCGTGCTTTACCTGCTTCTATCCCTACTTCTTCACTTCATCCATCCTGCTGCTCCTGAGATTTCGGAGTGTGCCACATCCTCGCTCTCCACCATCCTTCCAGCTGCACCGACGCCCGGGGTTTGTGTTCCCACCTGGGGCTTAGCAGGTCCACTTCACAAGGTGAGCCTAACACCAGTCTTGGTTCATCATTGGCCCTCCGTGATGACATTTCTTCCCATATGACTGCTATAGCCTCTGACAGGTCGTCACCACAGGAATCTAGGATGCACCGAGATCAGCAC
Source organism: Phyllobates terribilis (assembly GCF_046119375.1). Taxonomy (NCBI): domain Eukaryota; kingdom Metazoa; phylum Chordata; class Amphibia; order Anura; family Dendrobatidae; genus Phyllobates; species Phyllobates terribilis. The sequence goes on along the minus strand of NW_027362764.1, from coordinate 535,452,802 downwards.
TGCTAGGAGAAAGGAGGAGAGGTAGGCTTTTAAAGGAGAAGCAAGCTATTATTTTTAACTTTTCATAGGTGTAATTTTTTTTTCTTGGGGATATCCAATGTAGGATCTGCAAAAACAGACTTCATTGCAGATTTTCCCTTCCCCACTAGATGCAATGGGGAGGTTTCTCAATAAAACAACAGTTTACAGGATTAGTAAAACACGGCTGCTAGCGTATTATTTGTCACACTCAGTACTAAGTAAATCTGCTTACAATAAAATGATCTCCCACAACTTGTGACTGTTCTGCGCTCAGAAAACATGATCTCTCAGTGAGCTATACACTTTGGGGTCTCTGGACTAGTTTTATTGATATTGGAATAATGGGAGCTGTAAGTATGTGCACGACCAAGTTCATCCAACAAGAAATCCTGATGTAGAATCTGTTAACTCTCAAACATTGCCATTATGTGTGGTTTTCTTCTCTATTTGAACACAAGATGGAAGGCATTATCTGATATAGGTAGGACACTGGGACCCCTCCCCCAGTGATCCTGAGCTTGGCACCCAAGAACAGGACTCTGCAGCCCCATCCTGAATGGAATAGAGGTGGGTACACTTGTCATCCGCTTAATTGTCTATGGGACTCCTGGAGAAATCGGATTGCTGCACTCGGCTTTCTCCAGAAGTCCAATTGACAATAAATGGAGCTGAGACTGAGCAAGTGCATCCCCACTCTTTTGAGGACGGGCCTGTTCTTGGGGTCCCAGAGCCCCAAACTCATGATCTCCCAGTGATCAGCAAGTTGTGCTATCCCCTGTCCTATAAATTAGGGCTAACTTATTTTTTGGGGGTAATAATCCTTTAATATGACACTGTATTTAGGGTTTATAGTAGCCAACAATGTCATGGTGTCCTATGCTATACACTGGACAGAGAAAGGCATGACATTAGAATATACCTGGTGCATGCGCAGTGCTCGGTTGCAAGTGCAGGATAGTATGGTGGAAACCAATGAAGTGGTGGGGGATTCAGTGGCCATGTTTTGTAACCTTCTGCCCCTCCAAAAAAAAAAACCAACAAACCAATATACTTTACCATACATCTACATAATGCATTCAATTTTACCTGCAGGCTTGTCTCCGCAAATGTAACCACATGAATGTATAGGTCGTCCCCTCTCAGAAGTACCGGTCCAAATAGGGGACATATCATTGGTACAACCTGTGCAGCCGTGCAGGGGCCCAAAGGGTAAGGGACCCATTTCAACCTTCAAAATCAGCAAGTAGTTTCTGTTACAGACACAGAGGTGCCCATATTCTGTTCTTGCCTGGGGGCGCTCTTCCATCTGTGTCCACTGCTGGGTCCAACGCTAATGTTTTATGGACATACGTCGTCTTCTCTTCTGTTGGTTTCCAAAAGTGCGGCCATGCAAACAAGAACAAGTCGAGCACGGAGTCCCATGTAATGAGCAGACCCACATTTTAGCACTGCTGTAGTAATTTTACAGGTTTATTGCTGGACTAAGAAATCGATTAGGAATGACCAGGTTATCTTCATCCGGGGAACTGTTTATGCATCAAGCAAGATGTTACAATTGTGAAATTATGTTATAAGCCATTAACTCAACCAAAGAACAAACCTTCCATTACCCAAGTGACTGGGACTTGTATAATGAATTGGGATATTGTCTTATTATTGCACTTTGATCAAACTTTCAGCCACCGCGGCACTTAAAATACCGCATGTTCTTCTGTTGTGCTGTAAATGCAATAGCAGTTACAACTTTTCATTCCCTTTCCGTAAACTAAAATAATTTTCTCTCGTTTTTACTATGCTGGAATATAAAGAAATAAGGCCATCCCTTCCTCTCACGCAAATTACCATAAATATTGGAGATGCTGATTTTTCTTAGATCATTAGCATATCATGCTGCGACCTACACTACAATGTACCATTAACAAAGCAGCCTTCCTGTAATTAATGTAAATAATATGGAACTGTAGCGCAAGTAACCCAGTCAGCCTTGGCAAAATACATTTGTCATAATGTATTGTGTAAGGAACGCGGCCTAGTTTTAAATTAAACTTCATAGATTTGCCCCCTTTATTTTTTACGCTTGGGCCATAAATTTCAATGAAACATGCACCTATGTAAGGGAACGTGAAGCCAATTCATAGACTGGAATTAAATTTTCATTATTTACTGTGCTTTTTCCTGCACAGGGCAATTAGTATCTTCACAAGGCTGAAAAAGCCAGTTTAAAGTATCAGTGTGTGGGTGGAAAGGCCAGCAGATACATATATATTGTACTGTAGGTTGTTAGCCGGTGGCTTCTCTCTGCAGTCTTACACACAGATTCCTTACAAAAGTTAAATAATGTGTGAACCTACAAGACTTCTTCAGTTCCAGAGAAGACATTTCATACAGTCTTAAAGGTTATGCACCAAAGAGAAAAATATCATAATTATATTTCCCACCAGCATCTGCTGTAGAGGTTTAATTCCATGTATTTGTATGGTAAATATATGAGATGTTCTTCGACAAATACCGTATATATTTTCACACAAAATATGTAGAATTCATATATATGGTTTATACATATATACAGTACAGACCAAAAGTTTGGACACACCTTCTCATTTAAAGATTTTTCGGTATTTTCATGACTGAGAATTGTACATTCACACTGAAGGCATCAAAACTATGAATTAACACATGTGGAATTATATACTTAACAAAAAAGTGTGAAACAACTGAAAATATGTCTTATATTCTAGGTTCTTCAAAGTAGCCACCTTTTGCTTTGATGACTGCTTTGCACACTCTTGGCATTCTCTTGATGAGCTTCAAGAGGTAGTCACCGGAAATGGTTTTCACTTCACAGGTGTGCCCTGTCAGGTTTAATAAGTGTGATTTCTTGCCTTATAAATGGGGTTGGCACCATCAGTTGTGTTGTGCAGAAGTCTGGTGGATACACAGCTGATAGTCCTACTGAATAGACTGTTAGAATTTGTATTATGGCAGGAAAAAACAGTAAACCAGTAAAGAAAAACGAGTGGCCATCATTACTTTAAGAAATGAAGGTCAGTCAGTGCGAAAAATTGGGCAAACTTTGAAAGTGTCCCCAAGTGCAGTTGCAAAAACCATCTAGTGCTACAAAGAAACTGGCTCACATGAGGACCGCCCCAGGAAAGGAAGACCAAGAGTCACCTCTGCTTCTGAGGATAAGTTTATCCGAGTCACCAGCCTCAGAAATCGCAGGTTAACAGCAGCTCAGATTAGAGACCAGGTCAATGCCACACACAGTTCTAGCAGCAGACACATCTCTTCAACAACTGTTAAGAGGAGACTTTGTGCAGCAGGCCTTCATGGTAAAATAGCTGCTAGGAAACCACTGGTAAGGACAGGCAACAAGCAGAAGAGACTTGTTTGGGCTAAAGAACACAAGGAATGGACATTGGACCAGTGGAAATCTGTGCTTTGGTCTGTTGGGTCCAAATTTGAGATCTTTGGCTCCAACCACCGTGTTTTTGTGCGGCGCAGAAAAGGTGAACGTATGGACTCTACATGCCTGGTTCCCACCGTGAAGCATGGAGAAGGAGGTGTGATGGTGTGGGGGTGCTTTGCTGGTGACACTGTTGGGGATTTATTCAAAATTGTAGGCATACTGAACCAGCATGGCTACCACAGCATCTTGCAGTGGCATGCTATTCCATCCGGTTTGCGTTTAGTTGGACCATCATTTATTTTTCAACAGGACAATGACCCCAAACACACCTCCAGGCTGTGTAAGGGCTATTTGACCAAGAAGGAGAGTGATGGGGTGCTACGCCAGATGACCTGGCCTCCACAGTCACCAGACCTGAACCCAATCGAGATGGTTTGGGGTGAGCTGGACTGCAGAGTGAAGGCAAAAGGGCCAACAAGTGCTAAGCATCTCTGGGAACTCCTTCAAGATTGTTGGAAGACCATTTCCGGTGACTACCACTTGAAGCTCATCAAGAGAATGCCAAGAGTGTGCAAAGCAGTCATCAAAGCAAAAGGTGACTACTTTGAAGAACCTAGAATATAAGACATATTTTCAGTTGTTTCACACTTTTTTGTTAAGTATATAATTCCACATGTGTTAATTCATAGTTTTGATGCCTTCAGTGTGAATGTACAATTTTCATAGTCAAGAAAATACAGAAAAATCTTTAAATGAGGTGTGTCCAAACTTTTGGTCTGTACTGGATATAGAGCGTATATATATATATATATATATATATATATATATATTTATATACATACAATATACAAGTATATATAATATACAGTTGAAAACAGAAGTTTACATACACTATATCAAAAGACATATCTGCATGTTTTTCTCAATATCTGACATGAAATCATAATAAACCTTTCCTGTTTTAGATCAATTAGGATTACCATAATTCTTAATATTTGACAAATGCCAGAATAATGAGAGAGAGAGAGAGAGAGAATGTTTTAAGGCATTTTATTACTTACTGCAAAGTCAAAAGTTTACATACACTAAGATTACTATGCCTTTAAATAATTCTGGACTGCCCATATGATGATGTCATGTGTTTGAAAGCTTCTGATACGTTTTTTGGCAACATCTGAGTTAATTAGAGACACATCTGTGGATGTATTTTAATGCACACCTGAAACACACCGCTTCTTTGTGTAGCATCATGGGAAAGTCTAAAGAAATCAGCCAAGATATCAGGAAGAGAATTGTGGACTTGCACAAACCTGGCTCATCCTTGGGTACAATTTCAAGATACCTGAAGGTGCCTTCTTCATCTGTACAAACAGTTATACGCAAGTACAAACAAGATGGGAATGTCCAGCCATCATACCGTTCAGGAAGGAGACGGCTTATGTGTCCCAGAGATGAACGTGCTTTGGTCCGACATGTGCATATCAACCCAGGGACAAAAGCAAAAGACCTTGTGAAGATGATGGCGGAAGCTGGTAAGATTGTGTCAATAACCACAGTGAAACGAGTACTGTATCAACATGGGCTGATATGCCACTCTGCCAGGAAGAAGCCATTGCTCCAAAAGAAACATAAAAAAGCCAGATTAATGTTTGCAAATGCACGCAGGAACACAGACCTTAATTTTCAGGGACATGTCCTGTGGTCTGACGAAACTAAAATTGAACTTTTTGAGTATAATGCCCATCGTTACGTTTGGAAGAAAAAGGGAGAAGCTTGGAAGTCTAAGAACACCATCCCAACTGTGAAACACGGGGGTGGCGGCATCATGTTGTGGGGTTGTTTTGCTGCTGGAGGGACTGGTGCACTTCACAAAATAGATGGCATCATGAGAAAAGAAGATTATGTGGCAATACTGAAGCAACTTCTCAAGACATCAGCCAGGAAGTTAAAGCTTGGGCCGGAAATGGGTCTTCCAAATGGACAATGACCCGAAACATACTGCCAAAATGGTAACTAAGTGTCTGAAGGATAACAAAGTAAATTTTTGGAGTGGCCATCACAAAGCCCTGATCTCAATGCTATTGAAAATTTATGGGCAAAGCTGAAAAGGCAGGTGCGAGCAAGGCGACCTACAAACATGGATCAGTTACACCTGTTTTCTCAGAATGAATGGGCCCAAATTCCGACCAACTATTGTGAGAAGCTTGTGAAAGGATATCCCAAACGTTTGACCCAAGTCATTCAATTTAAGGGCGATGGTACCAAATACTAATGAAATGTATGTAAACTTTTGGCTTTGCATTAAGTAATAAAAAATACAATCAAACATTCTCTCTCTCTCTTATTCTGGCATTTGGCAAATATTAAAAATTATGGTAATCCTAATTGACCTAAAATGAGAGAGCTTTATTCTAATTTCATATCAGATATTGAGAAAAACATGCAGATATGTCTTTTTATATAGTGTATGTAAACTTCTGGTTTCAACTGTATGTATGTGTATATACAGGGTGGGCCATTTATATGGATACACCTAAATTAAATGGGAATGGTTGGTGATATCAACTTCCTGTTTGTGGCACATTCGTATATGGGAGTGGGAAAACTTTTCCAGATGGGTGGTGACGATGGTGGCCATTTTGAAGTTGGCCATTTTGGATCCAACTTTATTTTTTTCAATGGGAAGAGGGTCATGTGACACATCAGACTTATTGATAAAAGCATAAGAAAAACAATGGTGTGCTTGGTTTTAACGTAACTTTATTCTCTCATGAGTTTTTTACAAGTTTATGACCACTTAAAAAATGTGTTCAAAGTGCTGCCCATTGTGTTGGATTGTCAATGCAACCCTCTTCTCCCACTCTTGACAATCTGCCAAACCATTGTTTGTTTGACAGCTGTTGTATATGGATGGTTTTATACTTGTTCCTCATTGGTTACCTTGTTGTACTATTACATTCTGGACAATTGTGCCAACTCTTACCTTTTCTTAGATTTCATCAATGATTCCAATGTCTCGGCATAAATAAAATATGATCTCCCAAGCTTACAGAAAATGAAATAGTGGCACTCACCGTTGATCATTCAGTGTTCTTTATTGAGCCACACCAGTACAATACTACCATGCCTGAAAGCTATGCCACACTACATGTAATGGTCATGGCTTATTTTTTTCTCTGCCTGCTCATACCATATGAATTAGTAAAGTACACACAATGATCAATGGTGAGTGCCAGTATTCCATTTTCTGAGGGGTTGGATGGACCTTGATATCTGGATAACACTGTTGAGCACTGATATTGTTGTGGCTGTTCCATATGTGTGTGATTGAATAGAGCTGTTCTGTGTTCAAGAAAGACTAGTATGACTCACAGTGCCAATTCAAGTTTCCTTTGCCAAATTGAATACCATCTCGTAATATGATTACAAAAACCTCAGCAGGAAATTCACATCACAACTTTTATGTGGCCACATAAAGTATAATTCTCTCATGACAGATCATGTTAGTTTTTTTACTCATGGTTAGCTTACTCCACAAAAATTGGGGTTTGTTGAGCCAAGAGGAAAGAAAGATAAGGAAAGACACATCCATATGCACAGTAATTATTAAAGAAGCACTCCCATTATTCTTTTTATCCCCTTAACCTGTGTGAATGTTAGTGTAGTGTAACTGTATTAATTCAATTACTGTTTGCCATCTTCCCCTGTTTCCAACGCTGCTCCAATCCTCTTCTCCATCACATGATGGCTCTTCTGACTCACCAGACCACACTACGCTCTATGTGTGAACCAGAAGTTGCTTTTATAATATAAGTCTATGGGGTCTCATTCTGATGCTATATAGGCTTAAATTGTTAAAGTGACATCGGGTTCTCGTGATTCCTCCCACACTCCAAAGACATACTGATAGGGAACTTAGATTGTGAGCCCCAATGGGGACAGTGGAATTAATGGCTATATAAGTGCGTAAAATAAATAAATAAAATCTGTACAGATCTACATTTTGAGATTTTGACCCTGAATCTTAGTATAATCCACTTATATCCATCTATAGAATAATCACACAGACATAATGGAGGGGAATTTAATTTCTTACAGTACTTTAAATATTCTAAAGAAATTACGAAAAAAATCCTAAATGTAATGATCTATTTAATCTGTAATCTGAGGAGGCTTTTTACTTGGCCTGATAGTGTGGAAGTGGTTAAGGATATTTGTTTTTATATATATTTTTTTGTAACATTCCTGTCAGCAAATCTAAAGCATTGCATTCTATCTCCGCTTGCTCCTACTGCCCTTTGACTTCGAAACACAGAAGAGCATTGTAAATTTTTCATGAAGAGGTCTCAGTCCGTAAAACAGCAAACAGAAATAATGTTTTAAACGCAATCATTGTCAAGCCTGAACAATGTAATTTATCAAGAGAGCGTTTTTGTACTATATAATAAGTTTCATATATTAATACAATTTTTCATCCTATGTCAGGCGTCTGATTTATGAATAGTCCATGATCTAAGGTGATCACTGAATTATAATTCAAGCAATAAGAAGCCTGGAACGAGACTCGGCAACTGCTCCCCTGCATTAGCTTACGTGCCACCAAGCCAATTTACTAAACATCCGTGGGCTAAATAATACTGTGTTTTCTAATTCAGAGGAGGCACTTGTTAATTAGATAAATGTTAAAGCTCTCATTATTTTAAAATGATTTAAGAACGGGTAAACATCTTACAGCCTAAATTCAGATAGACCTAATAGTGCTCCGGTTATGGTGCTATAATCAGAATGTTCAAGATGGATAGCCCGCCCCAATATAAAGCAATTAGAAGATGCTTTATGTACAAGAATTGTCTCCCTTTCGACACTTCATATATTAATATTTTAAATATTGCCACCAGTTCACACTTCACTTATTAATTCAGTCTTTTTCAATTTCTGCTTATTCTGGTAAATCCAATCAACGATAAGAAGTACGGTATTTGTTGGGAGAAAATTGGGTGAAAAATAAGGCTACAGGGATGAAGCTGGGGAGTGAAAGGTTGAAAAGTTACATTAGATACCCTCCTGCAGAGGAGAAGCCTAAAAAGCCTGTACAGCATTTAAAGAAAATCCCTTATATAGCAGAGTGAGCTTCTAGACGGTTTTAGAACACACCCCTTACAACATGCAGTTTTAAATGCAAAGGGTTAATGGACATGTATATCAAAACTATACAATGCTCATAGCAATACGCTAATGAAACAAAAGCTATTTAAAAGCCTCAACACAATTAATATATTTCTCAAAATTCAACATAAAATGTCACTTTTAAAGGGAATCTGTCATGACGTTCATGCTGCCTGAACCATTCTGCGGTAAACTCACTTTGAAAAACAGGCTGGGAACTAGATCAGTCCCTGGACGGCTTTTTCCAGCCCTACCACAGTTGACTTAAAAGTCCCTTTCTTTGTGTGTAGATAAGTCTTTCCCTATCGGTCAAGGGAATCTGAGCAAGTAGAAGGTAGCCAAGGAACTGCCTCAGACTAGTCACCCGAGACTAAAAACATACCTGTCTGCAATCACACAGCCAGTATCTGATTCATGCTGCCCATGGTTCCCTTTAATGACCATTTCTGTCTCCGAAGTATTCATCCCCATTCACAACAAGCGACTTTAATACTTGGTAGAGCATCCAGATGCAAAGTCAAGCTCCACTTTCTGGCAGTATTCCTGAGGAATCGTAGTCCATGACTTATGAGTATTGGCCTTTAGTTCACTAATATTCTTGGGTTGTCAAGAGAGTCGTCCAAAAAAGTTAGAGAAGAGGTCATTGCCTGCACAAACCTGAAAAAGGACACAAAAATGCAGTTGGAAGCATATTTTGCAAGTTCAAAGTTAAAGGAGCTCTGGATACACTAACTGGATGTACCAGTATAAGGCTGCTTGCCCACTATGCGTTTTTCAAGCGTTTTTGCGGCAGAATTTCCGCAGCGAAAACGCTTAAAAAACTCTTGGTAATACGTGCCCCATGGTCCCCAATGATAATCCGCATATGCTGTGCACATGGTGCGGAAATTTCCACTGCAGATTATCATTGCGGAAAAATACGCAACTTGTCAATTAATTTTGCGGACACGCAGCATTATTGCTGCCATTGACTTGCATTGAAGCGCTTCATATCCGTATGACTACATGTGCACAAGCAGATATTATGCTTTTCAATGTGCGGATGGTACCCGGGTCTGGAGAAGAGGAGACTCTCCTCCAACCCGGGTACCATGGTACCTGTAAAAAAAAGAATTTAAAATAAAAAATAAAGATTATACTCACCTTCCGATGACCCCCGGTGTTTTCTCCACTACATCCGGTCTGTTGTATGGGTCGCGGTGGTGTGAAAGGACCTGCCATGACGTCATTCAGTCATGTGACAGGTCACACGACCGCTGACGATGGCTGTCGCGTGACCTGTCACATGACTAAATGACGTCATGGCAGGTCCTTTCACACCACCGCGAGCAGTGCAAGAGACAGGACACAAGGGAGAAAAGACTGGGGCCATCGGAAGACAAGTATAATCTTTATTTTTTACCATTCTTATTCTTTTTTTTTTTTTTAACTATTACTTGGTCACACTACTATAAATACATACCGGTTGCATGGATTTATATAGTGTCACCAAGTTGTCAAGCACTTTTCCAAGTGATGCTAAAATCGCTTGGAAAAGCGCTTGATAACCCGCATGCAGAAATACATGCAAAAACGCTTGACAAACGCTTCTACCTGGCGGGAAAAACACATGTAAAATCCGCATGCGTTTTTCCTGTCAGGGAGAAGTGGAAAAAATATGCAGCATTTCTGCATCGTGGGCACTTAGCCTAACAGCAAATACAAGCCTTCCCTGGCTACCATCAGATTCCTGAGAAGAGGCAAGTGGTCCAAAACATAGTAAACTCTGAAGCCTTTGTGCCTGAAATCCAAGGCGTACACCTCTACTGATCCAAAAGCAGAAAAATAATTACTGATGTTATGCTCAAAGCCGTATAAGTAAGCTACTGACGTTTTGGGATTCAGTTCTTTGGAGCAATGGAATAAAACTGTAACTTTTCAGGCCTATGAATCAGTAGTATTTCCGAAAGAGGAAGAATGAAGCCTAAGCTACCCACAATGAAGCATGGCGATGGCTCATTGATGCTTTGGGGCTGCTTTGCTTCCTCTGCGAAGTGGAGAGAGTAAGATGAATTCAATCAAGTAGGAGGAAATCCAAGGATAAAAAAAAAAATTGCCTTCTGTAAGGAAGCTGAAGCTGGGGCATTAATGGACATTCCAAAAGTATAATGATACTCAAAGTCCACCAAGAATTGGTTTTAGAAGTCCTGGAAGATTCTGGTATGGCCTCACAGTCGCTTGACTTGACCCCCATAGAAAATCTTTCATGGGATTTAAAACGCAGTTGCAGCATGAAAACTCAAGAATATTCGTGAAATGGAGGATATTGCCCATCAGTCATAGGCTAAGATTCTTAGGAACGCTGTCACAAGCTGGTGTCTGGCTATACATCACATGAAGCAGGTCATAACAGCCAAAGGTACTCTTCTAAAGACGCTGGTCATAAAAGGGTTGAATAGTTCTGAGACTGCAGTAGTCAGTACTAGTGGTAATTTGTGTATTCCCCCTTATAAAATAATAGCAGCTATACTCCCTTCTGGTGTTGGCACTGGCTCTCTCGGGGCTCATGTGACATTATGTCACACAAGCCCTGTAGCCAATCAGTGACTGCTTCACCCTCTTTCAGGCAAATCAGACATCTGGATGAAGTGAGAGAGCAGCCGCAGCTCTCCCCTTTTCTGGATGTCTGATTTGTCTGAAGGAGGTGAGGGTGAAGCCGTCACCGATTGGCTACAGGGCTCATGTGACATAACAATGTTACATGAGCTCCGGGAGAGCCAGTGTCAACACCACTGGGACAGGGCCTGCATCGGAGGTGAGTGTAGCTGCTATACATAGTGATTGAGAAGGGGTCGTCTGAGTAGTGATCAACCCATTTAAGATCTTTTAATGTAACCCAATTAAAATAGTTACTTAGAACAAAGTATTCAAAACACAGCAATAAATATACCATAGTGACATATTCCACTTCCATGTGCTATTGTCTGCCCTAAATAGTTTCTTAATGGAACACCAACACAACTTAATGAACCCAACAATTTTTTTGAGGTGGGCACCATGCATACCTCACACCTTACAGTGTTACACAATTCAATAAAGTAATAGTGAGTCATATATAAGCATTTTACATCTGATATTTATTATATGCATGTAACAATGATTCCATGTCGTGCTTTCCTCATATTTTAGCTGTTTGTCTTGGAATTTTTTGTAAATCTTCTAGCTTTGACGCACTGCTGTTAGTCTGTTGCAAATAGTATACACTGTAATAAATAGCAAGTTCATGCGCATCCTGATCTGCTAATCTTGTGTATCATCTGCTCACACTCCTAGAAAATACTCCTCCCAGGCACAGCCATTACTTGCATGCTTTTACCCTATTTAATAAGTAGATAACGCAGGCGGGGGTGGCTGTTTTTATTGCACTGTATGCACGGTATGAAGCGTGCTGCATAATAAAATAAAAGCAATATTGTGGTTATTTCAGGGGGACGCATCACAGCGGTGTTCTAGCATCATAACTTATCTAGTTTGTCTGTGCATGAACCTCTTTAAGTTATGACTTAAATAAGAAGCAACAATATTGCGGTTGTGAATTGTAATGTGGTTACAGTCGTAGCCGCAGTGTATTGTGTGTGCTTAGCCTTTCAGCCACGGACCCTCTCCGGCATCTCCTCCATTCCGCGGTATGGTTTACTTTGCAAATCCAGCCCCGGATCCTATTTATCTAATGATTGTTTACAATGAAAGGTTTTAGAAGACGGTTATAAATTAGCGGAACACACAAATCAAGAGAAGCGAAGTTTAACATACAGAGCCGACCCTAATATGAATTTTCATAGTTGGCCTGTCGATGGAGAATTATTGTAGAAATGAAATGCTAGAAATTTTACCTACAATTGAATCCAACAAAATAATTTCCCAAGTTGTCTGGTAACTCTGTTGATTACATTCTTTGATTGACGTCTGTTCAGCGTCATTATGTCACTGTCATCAGCAGCTCTCTACAGACTTCAATTAAACCTGCTCTTGTTGCACTTTTAGCCACATTTACATACAAGAGTCACAGTTGGTTTTCTCTAAGATGTAATATCAATTTTCCAAGTCTGAGTGTTTGCTCCCCACATGGCAGTGCAATTAGATTGGTTGCCCTAGAGTTGTGGGCAATATGAAGTAACCTCCGTTGTATTGGTGGCTGTCAGAATACTAGGTTTTACAACTGTAGCTATACAAGAAGTCTGCACTGAATTCAAGACTTTAAAGCATAGAATGTTATAGTTGGAAGGGACCTCCATGGTCATTGTGTCCAACCCCCTGCTCAATGCAGCCTCTGTTTGAAGACTTCAATTGAAGGAGAACTCACCACCTCTCATGGCTTCCCCTTCCACTCATCGATCACCCTCACTGTCAAAAAGTTTTTCTAATATCTAATCTGTATCTTCTCCTTTTCAGTTTCATTCCATTGCTTCTCGTGTTTCCGTGTGCATATGAGAATAAGGATGATACCCCTACAGTGTCACAGCCCTTCAGATATTTGTAGACCTCTATTTAGTCTCCTCGTAGCCTTCTTTTCTACAAGCTAAACATTCCCAGATCCATTAACCGTTCCTCGTAAGACATAGTTTGCAGTTCGCTCACCATCCTGGTAGCTCTTCTCTAAACTTGCTCCACTTTAAAATTAAATGAAGATAAGTGGAAATTTATAGTACTTTACGGGGGTTGTCCCATGTTCTCAATCAGTAGGCACCACTCTCGAACCTCCAGGCTTCCTGCTTACCGGTTGGGGTGATGTGCTCCTGATTGATTGGCATTGATCGTCATGCTGCTGGCCCAAACTGTGTTTTGTCCGATACTGCAAACAAAAGGAGCTATGCCTATGCAGGATTGGAAGAACGCAGTGGCACTGAAGCTGACTGGATCAAGCAATGCGGGCAGCTTCAGAGCAGCGCTTGTAAGCTCTATTGTAAAAATCGTGTGGTCACTGTATCACTAGGAGACCAGCCACCACTGATACACTCCAGTGGTGGTCATTAACCTAGGCAATAAAAAAGACAGTAAACTGAACAATTACTCCGTTCATTTAGAGCGGAGAAGATTTTTAATAAGAAAATTGCAAAGTTTGTTTTGTTGTAAGCACTTAGCAATTTTAACCATTTATTATATTGATTGAGACTTTAAGGCATCTGGCAATATGGTTGGCATTTGGGTTGTCTTAGCCCTCGTTGTTCCTCCTTGCACCTGCTTGTAGCACAGTGTTCTTTCCTAGAAGCAATTTGGATTTTTCTACTGTTTCCAGAGTACCACAGCCTCTTTGATTTTAAGGATTGGTTGGGTTTCAAGACCTTGAGTTCTCACTTATGGCGCCTTCAGACATGTCACTTATCTGTGACATAAGATGCTCTAAGGCCTCATTCAGATTTCCGTGTTTAAACACGTATGTGAAAAATGGTACCGATGTCATCAGTGTATGGTCCATATGTCCGTTTTTACTATTTGTGTGCTGTATGTGTTTTTCACAGACCTATAGACTTATATTGGCACTTTTCATCTGTGATATTGGAGAAAAATGACATGCCTTCGTGAGTTCTGCACGGACACCCCGTCCATGAAAAAACAAGGACGTGAATAGCCCCATTGACTATTACTGGCATGTGTTCTATCTGTGAAAGAAAAAAACGCGTCATCTGATACGTGCAATACGGATGTCTGAATGAGGCCTAAGAGGAATTTGTACTTTACACAGTATACTGAGCAGTATTGTGCTTAGTAAGTAATAGGACGCAGGGGTATGTGATAGCGCATGCTGTAGAGGAAGGCTTTCAGTAATATGTCCGCTCAGCCTGTTCTGTGCCTCCATCCTACAGTCAGTTTTCTATTGTTGTGTTCTTAAATATGTGAAGTAAAACAATTATTACAACCAATTAGTACAGAACTAAAGAGCCTCTTAATTTAAACGCAGAATTGCGAATGCACAAATATTGAATTAGGTTCTAAAAAAATCTTAATTAGGCATATTTCATGTTAATTAAAGTCTAGTACACAGTATTTGATGTTGCTAAATTGAACAACTTTTTAATGTGAGCGGCACATTTATGCATCCAGTTTTTAGTACCAAACAGATTACTTTTCTATTAATACCATGTGTTGGATGACAATTTACACCATGTGAGGCAATTAGCTCTGGTAATAAAGAACATCCAAGGATTATCCTTTGACGACGCCTTTGCTTCTTTTTTTTTTTTTTCATTTTACTGAACCGTTCTATATAAAACATCCTTGATTATCATAATAAAAAAGAAAATTGATTGGCCCTCCGAAAACTCGGGAGATATTAATCAGCCTCGTGTGTGGGACAGCCAGGCTGATAGTTAAGAAATTGCTCTTTAAACTACGACAGAATGTCAGTCCTTAGGAATAGTGGTGAAATGGCCTATTTATGTAATCAGATCCTAAGCTGGGAAGAAGCTGTCAGGCACATTCTTGTTGTGTAAGCAGCAGGCAAACTGCTCTTTATCTGACAGCCAGTGTGTAAATCTGTCCATGCAAAGAACCCAGATGTTTAGTTTTGCTTCTAGTCGCTGTAATAATCTGCTTATTTTCTTCTGTTCGAGTGATGACATCACTTAGCAGAACGCGCAGCAGACAGCAGGCCCAGATAAGGCTGTGTTGCCGTCAGTCAGTCATTTTGTGATTGGCAAGAAGATAAATAGAATTTTACAGAAGGTTTGCTTCTAGCAAAAGTGTAGACATGGCATCAATACCAAAGCGGACGGAGGTGTGCTGGTGCTTCAGCCTGGATTTAGACAACTGCAACATGTACGGTGATATACCTCCAAAATGACTGCTCGCATCAAGTAGATTTATTTCGGTTACTGTCACTAACATGTCCCATGTGATCTTATACACTCTATTTTAATTCGGCAAATTTCACTGAAAGCCCCTGTAACCGATCAATATGTGTATGAGGGCACTAATAAAATTTGTGTAGAAAACGGGTCCAATTTTTTTAAATTTGGCTACTGAGTATGTTATTTTTAATGCTGTGCAAAATGAATAGTGCATATCTGTCTATGAAGCTTAAAGGGTTGGTCCAGCACCTAAAATTATCTTTCTAAATATCTTTCTTTACGCCCTACCCACTTTTGTAAGTAGCTTTATTATACTATACCCTACAATAAAGTCGATGTGATACAAGATTTCACATTGCTACATTATTAGGTAATTCTCTTATATCGGATGATGTTGGTACAGTGACACTAAAAATCCAGCAGAACGGTCACCAGGCTCTTTCCCTATTTTTTATACACTTTAGTTTTTTCCTCCCTGTTTTACAGGAACCATAACTTTTTTTTTTTTTTTGCGGGACTAGTTGTAGTTTTGATGTTCATTTCATCATACAATGTACTGGAAAAAGAGAAAAAAAAATCAAAGTGTGGAGGAAATGGCTGAAAAAAAAATCAGTTCCGCCGTTGTTTTTGGCTTTTGTTTTTACAGTGTTCATTGTACAATAAAAATTACCAGGCCACCAGGTCAGTGCGATTTTAGGTGATACCAAATTTGTAAAGATTTGTATTTAATTTTATTGGAAAAATACATAATAATTGGGTTACATAACTATTTTCTAAGACTTATAACCGTATTTTTCCATCGATGGAGCTGTATTGGGGCTTGTTTTTTTTGTGTGGCGAGCTGACACCTTTATAATACCAATTTAATGTGCATACAACATTTGGATTTTTTTATTGTATTTTTGGGGGGAGGCGCAGTAACTATAAATATATTTTGGGGCATTTTTATTTTTTCCTTGATGGCGTTTTCATTTTTGGTTAAATTATTTTACATTTCCGTAGCTCAGACTTGTATTGACACAATCTAAATATAAAATAAATACCAGTTATGCCTGTCAATTTTTACCGTCCGTGTGGCATCCATTCTTTCTCATATACAATATAAAACCAAACTTCTCCTAAATATTAAACTGTAAAAAAAAACAGCACTCTGATGACACATGGATGGTTACCATGGTTACAATTTTGAAAATTTTGGATACATTTATCTTTTTTTTAGCACACAAGTAGAATAGAAGCCACACTGGTGATAGGGACTCTGTCAGCGCAAAATGACTTTTCGAACCAAGTACAGGCGCTTAGTGTATCATGGCGGGGCCAACAAGTACACAATCCCACTTACTTGTTTTCCTTCGGTCTCTAACTCTATCAAGCCAGAGCTGCCAATTAGTTGGAAACAAGTAAGTTGGAAGGTGTACTTAAATGTTTGTCCACGCCTGGCGTGCATCGGGCGCTTGTGCTTGGTTTGATTGTGCTGACAGATTCCCTTTAAAAATAGACACACATACCAAAAGTGGATGAAAATCAGAATCTGAAACACTGAAGAAAAACGGTCCATTTTTTCTCATATGCAAAAAAACCCCATATTCTGAATGATTCCCTACAAGCAAAAGGCGAGACCAATGGCATAATTTCTCATGCTGAGATTTACAGTGATTATTCGAGACTATTTATTATTTTTCTGATGGGCCTAAGAACTTACAGGCTGGTAGTTGCTAACTTACCTGCCTGTTGTTCTCGGCGCTGATCTCTTAAAGCAGTCATGAATCGCTCCTGGATAGCGACTCTGTGGCTTTCGGTGACATCACGTTGACACATCAGCTCCTTCTCTTCCACTCTGCTCTGTTGACGGGGTATGACTGCCGTTGCCATGCTGATTAACAGCCACTTCCCCTCTGAATACCTGCAGAGAGCCGGTTGTTAATCAGCATGACCTCGGCAGTGACCCACCGTCGACAGAGCAACCTGGAACAGGAAGAGCTGCTCTGTTGATTTAAAGCAGCAGAAATTCCAGCCGTAGAGGTCTGTGATCGCTCTCAGGTGGCGTCAGGCAGAACAGACAGGTAGTTAACAACTCGCTGCCTATCAATTCTTAGCCCAATAGGAAAAAATAAAATAATCCTGGGAAAACCCATTTAAAAATTCACATTGTGGTTTAATTTGTGAGTGCACTCCAAAGGACTAATTTTCTACAGTGTGTGGATGAGATTTTCTTCTCTGCTTCCACTGTAAAACTATAAGGACTAAACGACGGCCCATGTAATGTGAATAGAGGCTAATAAATGATACTTGTATATTTCATATAAATTAAACTCACCATTAGGGACCAAAATATTTAGCTTTCTTGATGTTTTGGCAACTTAGGCAATAGTGGTGTGAGGTCTATGATATGGAAACAAGTGCTATTGTAAAGCCGTGTTTGTTATCATGGAGAAGTCATGCAGGTGTAACATTGGGAAACAGCAGACATTTTCACGGAAGGCTTTGAACATTGCTAAGCTACTGAAGAACATGTACATCACTCAATGCCAAAATAAATATGCATCCTGAATGTAGATCCAGCCTAAAGGCCAGTGGATTTTAGAGACAAACATCTTTGGCAAGCTGGCTGTCTGGATAAAAGTCTTTAGTTTTGCCTGTGGAATTCTTAAGCTCTAATATGAGATTCTGGAAACCGACTCTTGCTATCTAATATGCAGGGTGGAAGCTTAGCCGATTCTCTAAAAGAAATCATAGAACAATAGCATTACTTAGTGTTCTCATAGGTGCTGCCTGACATGTTCCCTACAAAACTCTGTTACTAATGGAACAAAAAAAAAATCTTTTTTAATTTTCACTACAGCTATACAAAATGACTTGTTAAACATTCCGGTCAACCTCTTTTATCTCCACTGTCAAAGCTTCTGACAGTAGAGCGGGGGAATGGTGCCGGCTGGCAGAGCAGCCTGGTAACTTTATTGCCTTCGTGAAACCTATTGTTATTTTCCAGAGTAATACATTGGTAGACTAAGATGTGACTATGTGACACACATTTCCTTACATGTTTTGTTCATTTGTATAATACTTTTTCAGCATAGAAAGGAATCTTTGGTGTCCAGTGGAACAAACAGTACTGATTATAGGTTTTAAAAAATAGAACACACTTATGGGTCCAAAGTGAATTTTTTTTTATAAAAGAAGCTGAAATGTAACAAACGTTACATTTCAGCTTCTTTTATAAAAAAAACAAAAAACAATACAACAGATAAGGGTGTTCTGTGGACCTCTGCCTTTTTGTTGGTGCTTTTACATTCTTAATACAATTCCTTCAAGACCAGTTGGTCCTATTTATGACGACACCATGTTTGACTCGGCATTTTCTTATGTGACAAAACTTTCACAGTCCTGAATGTCATTTACTCTACAGGTAGAAATGATATTTTGGATGATACTTTTGTCGCTCAAAGTCCTAATGATGGTACGTTTGAAGGTAGATAAATCCTTAAGTACAGTACTTTCGTGCAGTAGTCGTCTTTTAGTAGTGACACAAGTTACTTGTGGAATCATACTAGTAATATTAGTGATCCCTCTATGTACAGTATATTACAGGTAGTTTTAGAGTGTTGGAAGAAACCGAGGTACCTGCTGGAAACACTTGTCGACACAAGGAAAAATTAGAAAGTCAATGCAGGTTATCTTCTTCGTCCAAGGACCTTTGTGCTCCAAGGAACCTCCACTGATTACAGATTCACTGTTCTAACAAGCAAAAAGCTGTCTCCTGCCTAAACTATGATTTGTATATCAGACAGACTAATAGGAAATGATGATTCATAATTCCATAGAACACGTTCTCGTGCTCCGAAGCATTCTTTCACCACTTTAACTAGCCCTTAAAGTTGGTCTTTGTGATCAAAGGTTTGTTGCTGCTCTGTTATGGAATGAATCAAACTTCAGATATAGCAGTTGCAGCTTGGTAATGAGTGTCAACTATGGAAGACAGATTACAGTATATGTTATGTATGCTTCAGCACTTGGCAGCTCCGTTCCATGATATGTGAGGCATGCTCCCCCACTGTTTAGCTACTTTTTCCCATGCTCGCCAACTTTTGCTGGCCATAGTCCGTGAGAATCAGTTTTATGATGTACACAGTGCACTGTTGGAAGTTTTCTGCTGTAGCCATGTCACCTTTTAGTGGTCATGGCTCTTCCATGCCCATCCCCATCCCATTCACCTCGTCTCATGGATACTTCTGGCTACAAGCAACCTTCCAGAATTGCTGATTTCTGAGAGGTTTTCGTGGGGCTCTGTAGATTGGCAGACTTCTCTAAGTGTTCTCCCTTTTTGATCTGGTGTTGGTAAGTAGGGATGAGCGGACTCGTGGAAGTTCGGGATCGTCGGGTTCGATTGAACTTTACTCCATTGTGAACTTTACTCCAAAGTTTGGTTCGGGTACCAGAACTGTACCCAAACTTGAACCTAAACTGAACTGCATAGAAATCAATGGGGTCCTGAACTTTGGAGCTGGAAAATCTCTTTCTCTCTTTCCCGAGCTATAAAATGGACTTCCAGGAGAAGTCAGTGTTCAGAGTTCAGCATCGGACACTAGGTGGCCAGTACGAACCCCGAACTTTACAGTTTGGGTTCACTCAACTCTATTGATAAGTAAGCTTTTCCTCCTAGACTTTTTCACTTTTCATAAATAAAATCCACAGTAATCCTGGGTAACTAGCAGAACAGAATTGTGACACACTGACTTAGTTTATTCTTTGGTACAAAGCCATGTAATCGTCACATGAATACAATCATTTTATGCATTAATTAGAAACTGGAGTAAAATTTCCCAACTTTCTATTAGAGTGGGTGCCTACAAACTCCTGGCAATATAGTATAGGTATCTTTTGTAGATTTCTGTAGGATCTTAATCAGGGCTGTGGAGTCGGAGTCGTGGAGTCGGAGTCGGTATAAAATGGACCGACTCCTAAAATATATAATAAACTGGGTACAGTAGTTCAATGCAGTTTGTGGGGATATTTTTTTCATAAGTATTTGGGGAAGTTATGAAATGTCCTATAAATGTCTGTCCTATTCCTGATCTAAGGGTCTAGACTTTTATCTGAGATGAATCTGTGCTACAGTAAATTTATCACTTAAACATGAGCCATGTATGAGGGAGTCGGCATCGTGGAGTTGAAGTCGGTGTCATGAAATTTGAGTCAGAGGTTTAGCTTACCGACTCCACAGCCCTGATCTTAATATATTCTGAGGCTCTTAGGTCTTTAGCCTGTACAGATAATGAATTACATTTATTTTACTTTAGTAGCTTAGTTCCTTTTATAATTCTTTATGCATAATTCAATTTAAATGGTATTCTTCCACAAGGAAGCTTTCCTTCAAAATATTTGTCACATTTACAACTGTTCTGTCACATAAATAATAGATGCAAAACATTTATAGATGAGCTGAATGTTACATTTTAAGTGATGATTAGTGACTTCAACATGACATTTGACACACTCAAAGCAGTCATTCCAGAACGCATCATATTGCTCACAATGCGTTGGCTTTTTGACACCTGGATATGTAGACTATTCTTTGGCACTAGTTAGACCCTCTCTGCCAACTCCGTGAGGAATCACAAAATTTCGTCACCCACATTCACTTTGTTTTAACCTTCTTGAAGATCTTCATATTACTGTTAATCAGACCATTATGTTTCTAAAGCTTTAACTGCTATTAAGAAGTATTATAATTTTGGAATTTCCTGGTTAATTTAATGGATCAAGTGTTAGCACTTAGTAAAGAGGCTATTTTGTGCTTTTTTAGCCTGAAATCTCTGTCATGCTTGTGGATCAGTAGATTGAAACCATATGTTTGAGATTGCAGTGACATCCACATATTGTGGTCAATACAAGGGTGAATCTGTAAAGGAGGAGATAAAAAAAAAAACTTCTACTACTCTTCTAACCCTTGTGTTATTGTCCATGAAATAAACACTCTTTTTTTTTCATATTTTTTGTTCCATCTTTTTTTGTCTCCGTTGTACTCCGTGTGACTTCATTCAGCTTGGCTCCATAATTTGACACATTTTTGGTGCACGGTGTTGCAAATCCCTTTTGCCAAGCTTCGACCCTTTTTAACAAAGCTATACCTCGTTGTTAGGCAATGCACAGAAAGTTTCTTAAACACAAGGGGCTCGATTCATCAAGTCTTTGAATAAATAGCACCAATATACTGGCACATTCTTTTTTTATACCAAATAAAATTTATTGAGGAGATAAAAAGGATCAGATACATTCTGGATACAGCAAAACAGATTAGGGCAACCTGTCATTTGAAATAACTCTGTTAACCTGCAGATATCGGTTTAATCTACAGGTTAATAGTGTTCTGACACCATGTGGCACCCACACTTAGAGCCCCACAGCCGGGAGGAAATTAATTATATTCCCCCTGCAGCATTCGGGTTTCAGTCATGGAGGTGATGCCGGCACAGTTTCAATCACCACTCTGTGTATAGAGAGCGGTGGCTGTAACCACACCCCTGGCACTGACTGACAATAGGCTCTTCATTAGGGCCGGCTGTCAGTCAGTGCCGGGGGGAGCGGTTACAGTCACCGCTCTCTATACAAAAAGCGATGACTGATCCCGCGCCGGTGCCACCACTATGACTAAAACTCAAAAGCTACTGGGAGGAATAAAAAATATGTCTACTTTACACAAGCATAATTTTTTTTTGTCAGGAAGTTAGAAGGGTTAAAAGTTTATCATCAATTTCTCATTTTTCCAACCCAATTTACAAATCCGTTTTTTTAGGGACCTCATCACGTTTGAAGTGACTTTGAGTAGCCTATATGATAGAAAATACCCAAAAATGACACCGTTTTAAAAACTGCACCTCGCAAGGTGCTCGAAACCACATTCAAGAATTTTATGTATCCTTTAGTTGCTTCATAAGAATTAAAGCAATGTGGAAGGAAAAAATGAACATTTTAAATTTTCCCACAAAAATGTTAATTTAGCATCAAATTTTGCATTTTTGCAAGGGTAACAGGAGAAAAGCGAACCATACAATTTGTAGTGCAATTTCTCCTGAGTACGCCGATACCCCATATGTGGTAGAAAACTACTGTTTGGGCCCATGGTAGGGCTCGAAAGAGAAGGAACGCGAATTGAATTATGGAGCACAATATTTACTGGAACAGATTGCAGATGCCATGTCACATTTGAAGACTCCTGACATGCCAAAACAGCTGAAACCCCCACAAGTGACCCCATTTTGGAAACTACACCTCTTGAGGAATTCATCTGGCAGTTCAGTGAGCATTTTTAACCCATAGCTCAATATTATACAATTCTGTGAATCGCCTGAGTCAATGGAAAATTACCAATGTTTCCACTAAAGTGTTACTTTAGCCCCAAGTTTTCAATTTTCAAAATGGATAATAGGAGAAAATAGACCACAAAATATGTTACGCAATTTCTCCTGAGTATTCCAATACCTCATATGTGGTCGAAACCTACTTTTGCACCACAGTGCAAAGCTCAGAAGGGAAGGAACATCATATTGTAGTGCACATTTTCTGGAATGGTTTGAGGGTGCCATGTCACATTGGCAGAGCCCCTGAGGTACCAGAACCCCCTCCATAAGTTTTAGCCCCAGATTTGACATGGTCACTCAAGGAAATGGGTAAAAATGGCACCAAAATTTGTCTCACTATTTCTGCTGAATGTGGCGATATGCCATATGTGGCTGTACAGTACTGCTTAGTCATACAGCTTGACTTGAGAGGGAAGGAGTTCAATTTGGCTCCGGGAGAAAAAATTATCGTAGAATAGTTTGCGGACTCCATATACAGAGTCCCTAAGTGCCAGGAGAACAGAATCCCCTTCAAATGACCCCATTTTGGAAATTACACTCCTCTAGGAATATATCTACAGGTGTAGTGATGATTTTGACTCCATGGGTGTTTGCCTGAAACAAGCAGCTGTGAATATTGCTGAGTGCAAACTGCAAATCTGCCATTGAAGTGTCTGTACGTTGTAGTGCCCATACGTTGTGTCCAGCTTCTGCTTCTGGAGACATGCACCTGTAAATTATGCATGCTCTCATCGATACAGAAATGCCAAACGTGAATGCTAACTGCGGTTTAGGCACACTGTGGGGCTCAGAAAGGAGGGGGTCATTTGGATTTGGGAGCACAGAATTTGCTGGATTTCTTTTAGGGAGCGAGGAGTCATAGTGCTTTTCCAGAGCCTTTGTGCTACCAGTAACGTGGAAGCCCCCTATATTTCCATTGACGGACGACTGACCTGTGTGGGGATTTGCTTTTTTTGTGTATTGAGTTGAAGCTTTTATTGGCAAGATTTTACATAACGTTTGGAATCACATTTACCCTGCGCTCTACGCTGAGCACTTACTTTGGGGTTTCCATCTAAATCTCTGAGTGACATGATTCAGATGAAATCCCCGTGGGATTCATTCACTATAATGAGGCAGCAGAGTTACTCTGTACTCCATCTGGCCTCTTTTCTGCTGTATCCTTCCTTTCTGAAGTACACAAAACTGTGCTTTTGTGCATGCTTAAAAAAGTGAACACCGCCGGATCATAGGCCAGATGGTGTCCACAGTGTATCAATCTCCCCTACCTCATTATAGGGAATTTTCTTCGGTGGTTCCATCTGAATCATGTATTTCAGAGATTTACACGGAAACCCCGATGTAAGCGCTCAGCGTAGAGCGCAGGGTAAATGTGAGCCGAGCCTTACTGCGATATTTGTGAGGCAGAATGAACAAATCAACAGCAGGTGAAGAATTGGTTTTATTTATTTTTTACCCCGTTCCTCGTGCGATATAAGTGATTAGGCGACTTTATGCCTTTATTCTTCGGATCAGTGCGATTACAGTGATACCAGGTTTATATAGTTTATGTTTGGCTGCTGTCACACACTAAAAGACGCTTTATTAATTTTTACAAAAACAAGTTTTTGCATTGCCATATTTTAAGAGCTATAATTTTTCTATATTTGTGCCGACAGAGTCATGTGAGTACTTGTTTTTTGCCGGACGAGTTGACATTTCTATTGGTACCATTTTTGATTACATAATATTTTTTGATTTTATTCTATTCTGATTTTTGTGAGGCATTTGTGAGGCAGAATGAACAAAAAAAACAGCAAATCAGGATTTTTTTTTATTACACCGGTGGTAAAAGTGATAACACAACTTTATTCTGCGCGTCAGTACGATTACAGCGATACCACATATCCTTTTTTGTGTTTTGGTGCTTTTACAAAAAAAACTATTTTATAGAAAAAATAATTGTTTTTGCATCACTCTATTCAGAGCTATAACTTATTTTTCCGCTGATGGAGCTGTATGGCGGCTTGGTTTTTGCAGGATAAGATGATGTTTTCAGCAATACAATTTTTATTTACCTTCGACATTTTGATCACAATTTATTCTACTTTTTTAATCTGCGGTATGATAAAAAATTATAGATTTTTGCACATTTCTTTGTTTTACGGTGCTCACTGAAGGGGTTGACTAGTGGGACAGGTTTTTAAGGTCAGGTCATTCCGGATGCAGCAATACCAAATATGTGTACTTTGTTTATTTTTGTTTTTATATAAATGTATGTATTTATTGGGTTAATATTTATTTTGTGATTTTTTTATTTTTTATTTTTTTTTACTGTTTTACCTAGTCCCAGTATGGGACATCAACTTTCCCTGCCCTTATCACTAATGTAACACACGTGGATCGTGGACCCACTGCGCCATGATCAGGCCTTACCTAGGAGGGGCGTAGCTAAGCGGCTATCTGGTCTTTGCTAGAGCTCCTGATGGTTGAGTTAGGCTATGGTCACACTATATCAGTATTTGGTCACTGATACTGATAGTGTGACCATAGCCTTAGACTTGAGCTGCAGGTCCCCACCAGATACCAATCCTAAGCAGTCACCGGTAATGCAGCACAGGGCTGTGGAGTCAGTGCTTTGTCCATTTTGGTGGAGTTGGTATAAAATGGACCGACTCCAACTCCTAAAATATATAATAAATTGGGTACAGTAGTTCAATGCAGTTTGTGGGGAATATTTTTTTCATAAGAATTTGGGAAAGTTATGAAATGTTCTATAAATGTCTGTCCTATTCCTGATTTAAGGGTCTAGACCTTTAGCTGAGATGAATCTGTGCTACAGTAAATTTATCACTTAAACATGAGCCATGTATGAGGGAGACGGAGTCCGAATCGGTGTCATGGAAATTTAGGCGTCAGAGGTTTGGCTTACCAACTCCACAGCCCTGCTGCAGCAGCTGACCCCAGGGGTCAGGACTGCAGATATGGACTCTAAGTCACTGGCCAGACAGGATTCTGCCAGTGTTCAGACAGCACGGATTATGGACAGGATGGACACAGACTCTGAGTCACTGGCAGGAACAGGTTTGCACACTCTTCAGACAGCACTGGTTCCGGCTAACTAGACAGGACAGACACAGACTCTGAGTCACTGACCAGGCCGGATTCAGACACTGTTCAGACAACACGGGTTCTGGATTACCAGGTAGGACGAGATTTGGATATTGTAACAGGCTCCGACAGTACGGACTCTGAAACGCTAACCAGGACAGACACTGGTGCTGGTTCAAGTACCGTCGGAATGGTTACAGGTTTGAATGCCGCAGGAGCGACTTCAGGTTGAGAAACCGCGGGAGAGGTGTTAGGGTTTAGGTACCGCGGGAGCCTCTTCAGGCTCGAGTACTGCAAGGAGCAGTTTCGGGATTCACGTAACGTGGATGCAGCTTCAGGCACAGGTACCGCAGGGAGCGTGTCAGGGTTCACGTACCGTGGGTGCAGCTTCAGGCTCAGATACCGCAGTGAGTGATGTCAGGGCAAGGGTACCGCTGAAGCGGCTTCAGGACTCAGGGCTACACAAGACAGGGAAAAGAGAAAGGTTTAGTCTAAGGCCATGTTCTCATGTTCAGTATTTGGTCAGTATTTGTAAGCCAAAATGAGGAGTGGAACAATCAGAGAAAACGTATAATAGACACACGTCACCACTTCTGCATTTTTCACCCACTCCTGGTTTTGGTTTACAAATACGGATGTAAAATACTGACCAAATACTGAACGTGTGAACGTGGCCTAACTCTGTATGGGATTCAGGGGCCTGGTAACTCACTAGTTGCACATAATTCCACTAAATGGAGAATGTTGCTCAGGCACCTACCTTCTGGGGAGGGTGACTTAAATACTTAATGCCTTCCAGCTATTAGCTGGGGACATATCCAAAGCTCGCGCTGCGCCTTTAAGAACTGGGGAGCGCGAGCATGTGCGCACATGGAGTGCCGCCGAGAGACCTTTGTGGCATGCACAAAGCAGGAGGGAGCACAGCAGAGAACGAGGATGTGGCCGAGGTGGTGAATATGTCGGCGTCCCTCCTGGGAGAAGGGAAAGGGACCATGCAGGGGTGCCAGCATAGCGTTACAGCTGACTTAATAATCTGCAATGCTTTTGTATTGCAGGGCATTAGATCAGTGAATCTTACACAGCCAGGAGGCACATCAGCTCCTGCTCTGAGCAGAAGCTTACAGAACACCGTACCTGGGTAACCCTGCTGCCAACTTTCACAATCGCATTGTGCCGATCAGAGCAGAGTTTGAGGTTCCTCCCTCTGCTATGCCTACCGATATCGTGGTCACTATTGAAAGCGGCACCAGAGGTGTTAATTGCCTGCGATTGGTGCTAGCATAGATCGTGGGCGTGGTTGCAGGGTGTCAACTCTCCTATAGCGCTGACACCAGCTTTTGTTTGTGCTGGCGCTAGGAATGAGCTTGCAGTATCGTCACACCATACATGTACGACAGTTTGCGGAAACACACCTCCCACAGTGCCCTGCATGTACGGCAGATTTCGCGAAGGGGTTAAAAATGAATTTAGAAAGCTTGGTCTCCCAAGACATTGTATTTTGCAACAAGGGAGTAATTTGGCTGCTTTGACTTATCCCGATGGACTGTATCCCAGTCACGTCACACAACAGCTTCGATGTCTTGAGGAAAAGGGAGATGTTTTCAATGTACAAATTGAAAACTATGACCCCTGAGGGACTCAATGAAGTGTCCAAACTCATTATATGAAGAGTGATATTTACAAAATGTAGAAATCGGACAGTATGGCCATTATTATTGTGCCATTGCATGTTTCTCTTTTTCTTGAAAATGTTGTTAGATTTATTTAGTTGGGATTTTAACATTACATCACTTCAAATATTTTATAAGAGATGGTTCTTTTATTCTTAATTGTCTAAAACTTTGGCTCCACCCCATTGGTAACTAGGAACATGATACGTCATGGTCTAAGGCCAATTTATAAATATTATCATTAGCTATCACGCACCCAATTCTTCTAGACCTAGCCAATGAACCACCCATCGCTGATAATAGCCATATGCGTATTGGGAGTATTCATTTCTCTGCCTCCGTTCTGTTCTCTGGATACTCCGGGCTGTCCCTAGAGTTGGCCTAACCTACGACCTGTCCCTTGATTTTTATATTATTTATGCTTTGTTGTAAATTAGGTTGTCTATAGATTTCCTTGTAGCTCTCCCATAGCAGTGGTAATAGATCGCTCTTTTACTTACCGTGTATTTACTAATTGTTTTTTGTTGGTCACACGTACAATCATTCACTACACCCACTCATTTGCTGCTCCATGCATTCTAACTATCTGATCATCCCAGGTTATTGCCCCGGTGATATAGCATTGGGTTCTGATTGATATATAAACTGTATCCCAAGTCTTGGCAATATACAGAGGGTGAAATAAGTATTGCGCACATCACCAATTTTCTAAGTAAATATATTTCTAACGGTGCTATTGACTTGAAATTCTCACCAGATGTCGGTAACAACCCATCCAATGCACACAGGCACAGAAATCAAACCAGAAATGTCCATAAATTAAGTTGTGTGTGATAATGAGAAATTACACCGGGAAAAAGTATTGAACACACTTTCTGAAGTTTAATTAATACTTTGTACAAAAGCCTTTGTTGGCGCATCCTGTATGGGGAAACTAGTTGCATGCATTGCTCACGTGTGATTATGGCCTATTCTCCCACACCAGCCCCTTGGTAAAGACAATAAAAATTCACAGTAAATAATAAGGCCCATATCTCTGGAACGGTATGATGCATTTAAAAAACAAACCGAATACTTGGGAGCAGCAGAATAAAATGAGAACATAATGGCCACTTTTGTCCTGGTGACAGGTCCTCTTCAATCCAAACAATTTATTAAAAACATCTTATGTTTGATGGAAGTGAACTAGAGAGGAGCGGATCGCTTCGTGCAACCCTAGTCCACACACGGGTCAGGAATTCGGGTTCAGGCACTAACCACACATGGACCAGGGGACGGATTCGGGTTCATGCATTGGCCACACACGGACCAGGGATTCGGGTTCAGGCACTGGCCACACACAGATCAGGGGACGGATTCAGGCACTGGCTACACACGGACCAGGGGTTCATGTTCAGGACCTAGCCACACATGGACCAGGGGTTCGGGTTCGGACACTGGTCACTCAAGGACCAGGGGACTTAACAGCTCAATAGTAGCACACTTAAGTCACTAATGACTCTAATGGCAGTAATGTTGGTTAGGCACCTCTGTATTAGGGAGGGTGCCTTTTATAGAGGATGCCTCCCAGCTATTGGAGCTATTGGCTGGGGGCATCTTTACAGGTGCACGCTCTGACCCTTTAAGCACTAGGCACGCCGGCGGGACACAGATACAGGAAGCAGGGAGAACGCCGGGTAACGTGCAGCGCGCCCAGGGTGGTGAGTATGTCGACATCCCTGCATGAAGTGGGAAAGGAAACCAT
This sequence comes from Phyllobates terribilis, assembly GCF_046119375.1. Classification (NCBI taxonomy): domain Eukaryota; kingdom Metazoa; phylum Chordata; class Amphibia; order Anura; family Dendrobatidae; genus Phyllobates; species Phyllobates terribilis. Next base: position 535,423,517 of record NW_027362764.1, on the reverse strand, counting down.
GCAGGGATGCCGGTATAGGTGTTACACAACACTGACCACAATTTTCCTATTAATAGGGTGGTTATGAGAACATTGGGCTCAGAATTGCAGATTCCAGTGTGTTCACATCCACTGTCTGTGCTGGCTGTAAATATGGCGGTGTAAATAACTGCAGATTCAGTTCTTTCTTTGAAAAGATTGGTTTTCTATTTGATGTGCGTTGTCGCTCCCCCGGTTGTATGTTCTTATGAGTCTTCTAGATGTTTGAATGTTATCATGAATGCTGAATTTATGCCTGAAGGCATTTACTGTGCTTGTCATCGAGACACTACCTTCAGGTTAATGTAAAGAAGAAAGAATATTAATGTGTCCAACAGAATGAGCCGAGCACACAAAGCAAGGACCGTCCTCCAAACTTTACATGCAGGTGCGCTGCCGAGGCACAAATCATTGAGAAACAATGCCCTCCGTCATCGTACAAGATGGTTATTACCGGCATAAGCATTTTTAGAGTGATTTTGCGATGCTAAATCAAACACGTGTGATGTAAAATAGATGTATGAATGCTATTTATATCCAAGTGTTAGGTCTTTCAAATCTGAAAATGATTGCGGGTTTGAAAATGAGGGGTATATTTTATCATTTATGATCCTGTAAAGCAGCACAGAAACAAATGCATATGAAGAGATAACATCCCTTTAACCTGATTATTTATTTTACGCAGGATTGACTCCAAATAAATACACACAGCAGCGACTCGATAGCGGGATTTATCTCAGGAATACAATTTCTGTCACAAATGTGAAATCTGAATAAAGTGCGGAGATGGGAGCAGATAAGATGTATTCTTCCTTGTGATTTACTGTATTTTCCATGATGGCTTAGTGCAGGCGGGTTAGAAACCAGCTATACTTTGTAATAAAATGGCATTGGGTTCCTAGTGGTGCGACTCTCATAAAAGCATTCAAATTAATGACTTTCTCAATATTCCTTTTATTTTTAACTCGCCGTTTTATATGGGGCATATATCAGATTTATAATTGGGAATTATTTTCAATTATTTCTATTGCTAATGCTCAGTAAAACATATATAGGGGTAGATTTCCTTCCCTGCACAGGACATAATGTCCTTCTTTATTTGCATTTAGACTGCGCCAATGCCCTGATATCAGTTAAATCATTATACTGTGCTCCCCCTAGTGGCTGACTCTTTGGGGAAAAAGGTCAATGCTCATATGTCTTTAGAAATCTGGTAGACATTGAAGTATCCTTTGTTCGGGTTTTAATTAAACTATGATTTAAAGGGAATCTATCATCATATTTGACCTTTCTAAACTATTAATATGGGCATACAGGTTATAGACTGCTGAAAAAAGTCCTACCTGTATGCAACATGTCAGATGCCATGTTGTTGAGAAATCAACTTTTATCACTTTATGTAAATTACCTCTTCCAGGCTCTGGGGAGGACGCTGCCTGGAAGATAACTCTGCCTCCAGAGCAGGGCCAGCTCCAGGTTTTCGTGGGCCCCGGGCGAAAGATATGCACGCACACGGTACGCAGACATACACACACACGGTAAGCAGACATGCACGCAAACATGCACACACGATACGCAGACGTGCACACAGTACACAGACATGCACACGGGGTACACAGACATGCGCGCAGATGCACACACACATGGTATGGAGACATGCGTGCACATACACACACAGTACGCAGACATGCACACAGTACACAGACATGCACACACCCCCACGGTACACAGACATGCGCGCACATGCACACACACGGTACGTAGACATGCGTGCACATACACACACAGTACGCAGACATGCACACAGTACACAGACATGCACACACACCGTCGGTACACAGACATGCGCGCACATGCACACACGGTACGTAGACATGCGTGCACATGCACACACGGTACGTAGACATGCGTGCACATGCACACACGGTACGTAGACATGCGTGCACATGCACACACGGTACGCAGACATGCGTGCACATGCACGCAGTACACAGACATGCACACACACACGGTACGCAGACATGCGCGCACATGCACACACGGTACGCAGACATGCGCGCACATGCACACACACATGGTACGCAGACATGCGCGCACATACACACACAGTACGCAGACATGCACACAGTACACACAGTGCACAGACATGCACACAGTACACAGACATACACACGGTACGCAGACATGCGCGCACATGCACACACACACGGTACGCAGACATGCACACAGTACACAGACATACACACAGTACGCAGACATGCACACATGCACATGGTACACATATGCACACATACGATACGCAGACACGCACATATACATACATACGTACACATGCAGACATACATACATATTTGAACACAAATTCTTAAAAACACATAAAATAGACAAAAAAAAAAAATTTATATATACAGTACAGACCAAAAGTTTGGACACACCTTCTCATTTAAAGATTTTTCTATATTTTCATGACTGAAATTTGTACATTCACACTGAAGGCATCAAAACTATGAATTAACACATGTGGAATTATATACTTAACAAAAAAGTGTGAAACAACTGAAAATATGTCTTATATTCTAGGTTCTTCAAAGTAGCCACCTTTTGCTTTGATGACTTCTTTGCACACTCTTGGCATTCTCTTGATGAGCTTCAAGAGGTAGTCACCGGAAATGGTTTTCACTTCACAGGTGTGCCCTGTCAGGTTTAATAAGTGGGATTTCTTCCCTTATAAATGGGGTTGGGACCATCAGTTGTGTTGTGCAGAAGTCTGGTGGATACACAGCTGATAGTCCTACTGAATAGACTGTTAGAATTTGTATTATGGCAAAAAAAAAAAGCAGTGAGCGAAGTAAAGAAAAACGAGTGGCCATCATTACTTTAAGAAATGAAGGTCATTCAGTGCGAAAAATTGGGAAAACTTTGAAAGTGTCCCCAAGTGCAGTTGCAAAAACCATCAAGCGCTACAAAGAAACTGGCTTACATGAGGACCGCCCCAGGAAAGGAAGACCAAGAGTCACCTCTGCTTCTGATGATAAGTTTATCTGAGTCACCAGCCTCAGAAATCGCAGGTTAACAGCAACTCAGATTAGAGACCAGGTCAGTGCCACACAGAGTTCTAGCAGCAGACACATCTCTTCAACAACTGTTAAGAGGAGACTTTGTGCAGCAGGCCTTCATCGTAAAATAGCTGCTAGGAAACCACTGCTAAGGACAGGCAACAAGCAGAAGAGACTTGTTTGGGCTAAAGGACACAAGGAATGGACATTAGACCAGTGGAAATCTGTGCTTTGGTCTGAGGAGTCCAAATGTGAGATCTTTGGTTCCAACCACCGTGTCTTTGTGCGACGCAGAAAAGGTGAACGGATGGACTCTACATGCCTGGTTTCCACCGTGAAGCATGGAGGAGGAGGTGTGATGGTGTGGGGGTGCTTTGCTGGTGACACTGTTGGGGATTTATTCAAAATTAAAGGCATACTGAACCAGCATGGCTACCACAGCATCTTGCAGCGGCATGCTATTCCATCCGGTTTGCGTTTAGTTGGACCATCATTTATTTTTTCAACAGGACAATGACCCCAAACACACCTCCAGGCTGTGTAAGGGCTATTTGACCAAGAAGGAGAGTGATAGGGTGCTACACCAGATGACCTGGCCTCCACAGTCACCAGACCTGAACCCAACAAGTTCCTGGGCCAGACCTGGGTCAACAAGTGCTAAGCATCTCTGGGAACTCCTTCAAGATTGTTGGAAGACCATTTCCGGTGACTACCTCTTGAAGCTCATCAAGAGAATGCCAAGAGTTTGCAAAGCAGTCATTAAAGCAAAAGGTGGCTACTTTGAAGAACCTAGAATATAAGACATATTTTCAGTTGTTTCACACTTTTTTGTTAAGTATATAATTCCACATGTGTTAATTCATAGTTTTGATGCCTTCAGTGTGAATGTACAATTTTCATAGTCAAGAAAATACAGAAAAATCTTTAAATGAGAAGGTGTGTCCAAACTTTTGGTCTGTACTGTGTATATATATATATATATATATATATATATATATATATATATATATATATATATATATATATATATATATATATATATATGTATGTATATATATATATATGTATATATATATATATATATATATATACATATATATATATATATATATTCAGTACAGACCAAAAGTTTGGACACACCTTCTCATTTAAAGATTTTTCTGTATTTTCATGACTATGAAAATTGTACATTCACACTGAAGGCATCAAAACTATGAATTAACACATGTGGAATTATATACTTAACAAAAAAGTGTGAAACAACTGAAAATATGTCTTATATTCTAGGTTCTTCAAAGTAGCCACCTTTTGCTTTAATGACTGCTTTGCAAACTCTTGGCATTCTCTTGATGAGCTTCAAGAGGTAGTCACCGGAAATGGTCTTCCAACAATCTTGAAGGAGTTCCCAGAGATGCTTAGCACTTGTTGACCCTTTTGCCTTCACTCTGCGGTCCAGCTCACCCCAAACCATCTCGATTGGGTTCAGGTCTGGTGACTGTGGAGGCCAGGTCATCTGGCATAGCACCCCATCACTCTTCTTCTTGGTCAAATAGCCCTTATACAGCCTGGAGGTGTGTTTGGGGTCATTGTCCTGTTGAAAATTAAATTATGGTCCAACTAAACGCAAACTGGATGGAATAGCATGCCGCTGCAAGATGCTGTGGTAGCCATGCTGGTTCAGTATGCCTTAAGTTTTGAATAAATCCCCAACAGTGTCACCAGCAAAGCACCCCCCACACCATCACACCTCCTCCTCCATGCTTCACGGTGGGAACCAGGCATGTAGAGTTCATCCATTCACCTTTTCTGCATCGCACAAAGACACGGTGGTTGGAACCAAAGATCTCACATTTGGACTCATCAGACCAAAGCACAGATTTCCACTGGTCTAATGTCCAATCCTTGTGTTCTTTAGCCCAAACAAGTCTCTTCTGCTTGTTGCCTGTCCTTAGCAGTGGTTTCTTAGCAGCTATTTTACCATGAAGGCATGCTGCACTAAGTCTCCTCTTAACAGTTGTTGAAGAGATGTGTCTGCTGCTAGAACTCTGTGTGGCATTGACCTGGTCTCTAATCTGAGCTGCTGTTAACCTGCGATTTCTGAGGCTGGTGACTCGGATAAACTTATCCTCAGAAGCAGAGGTGACTCTTGGTCTTCCCTTCCTGGGGCAGTCCTCATGTGAGCCAGTTTCTTTGCAGCGCTTGATGGTTTTTGCAACTGCACTTGGGGACACTTTCAAAGTTTGCCCAATTTTTCTGACTGACTGACCTTTATTTCTTAAAGTAATGATGGCCACTCGTTTTTCTTTACTTAGCTGCTTTTTTCTTGCCATAATTCAAATTCTAACAGTCTATTCAGTAGGACTATCAGCTGTGTGTCCACTTGACTACTGCACAACACAACTGATGGTCCCAACCCCATTTATAAGGCAAAAAATCCAACTTATTAAACCTGACAGGGCACACCTGTGAAGTGAAAACCATTTCCGGTGACTACCTCTTGAAGCTCATCAAGAGAATGCCAAGAGTGTGCAAAGCAGTCATCAAAGCAAAAGTTGGCTACTTTGAAGAACCTAGAATATAAGACATATTTTCAGTTGCTTCACACTTTTTTGTTAAGTATATAATTCCACATGTGTTAATTCATAGTTTTGATGCCTTCAGTGTGAATCTACAATTTTCAAAGTCATGAAAATACAGAAAAATCTTTAAATGAGAAGGTGTGTCCAAACTTTTGGTCTGTACTGTATATATATATATATATATATATATATACACACACACAGTCATACTCACTGACATGCGCAGACATTCACATCATACATGCACACACACTTTAGAAATATTTTTAATATGGGGATTGGAGAAGTCTTGCTCACCTGTCCCTGGTCCTGTGTCCTGTCCAGCAGCTCGTCAGGTATGTGGCTTTGCATGGTCGCCGGGCATGACGCGGAGGGGGCGACACACAAGCACAATTAAAAGCGCAGTGTCGCCACTGCCGTGTATTACTACCAGACACACAGCCCCCCAGCGCGTGGCCATGTCTGGGGAAGTGCCGGCAGTCAAGCAACGTCATTAGTCCTGAACAGTTGCTGAGGAAGCGGCCCGGGCCCTGACAGAGAGTGGGCCCTCCTAATAGTCCAGGGCCCTGACATTTGCCCAGGTACGCCAGGTGCTGACGCTGGCCCTGCTCCAGAGATTATTATACATGAGGGGGAGTTACCAATGTGAGAAAAGTAACTTACACAAAACAGGAGAAATGTACTTTGTCTTCTTACAAACACATTGTTGCTACAATATTACAACACTGTCTGCCTGTGAGCTGGAGGCTGAAGCGGAGAGGAACCTACAGATGTGTCAGGTATAATCACACACAGCTCTGCAGTGAGGTCAGGAGAGCAGAGAGCGGCCATCACACATCACACTGGTAACTCCCCCTTCATGTATAATAAGCCCTGGAGGCAAAGTTATCTTCCGGGCAACGTCCTCCCCAGAGCCTGGAAGAGCTCATTTATATAAAGTGATAAAAGATGATTTATCAACAAGAGATCTCGTATGAGGCATACAGGTAGGACTCATTCAGCAGTCTACAACCTATATGCCAATATTAATAGTTTAGATGCGTCAAATGTGGTAACAAATTCCCTTTAAATGGCTGATAGGATAATAAGATTTATTACTTATCCAGTCGTCAAAAAGAATATCCTGTACGACTCTTACAAAGGACCAGTGGACGTTGTAACGTGTGGAGGAAGGCTAATTCTGACAAGTAAATAGGAAAGGGTTCTCTACAGTTAGAGGAGTCAGATTATGGAATGCCCTACTGCAAGAAGTAGATATGGCAGATACAACATTTAAAAAGGGCTGGATGCTTTACTCACAGCAAATAACTTTGTGGGTTATTAACTATCAAGTGATAAAGTATAACTAGTCAAGGAAGGTTAAACTTGATGGACCAATGTATTTTTTTCAAACTATGTAACTATATGTAACTCTCTCTCTCTAAAAAAAAAAAAAAAAAGTGGTGAATATTTTATGCAGCTGGTTTTGATTGAACCACTGGACAGTGGATACTTTCTTTTTTTCCGGGACTACCGATTGCAGTTGACTGACCAAACTTGCGTCCGGGGGTTCATCTGTGTCAGACCACCTAGAATATTTCCTCAGGTATTGAGCAAGGACAACAATACCTGTCGTATTCTACTAGGAGAGGTGAGCGGTACCTGCCACTTGTGCAGGTAGAATAGGACAGGTGTACAATACCTACAGTTCACACACACAAGCCAGCAAATGTCTTTAGAGGGTCCCAAAACAGAAGTAAGTGTAGACAGATCACTCCCTTAAACTGATTAAATACTTTTGAACATCAGGCAAGCTTTCTTGACTAGCCAAGACCACAAGCCATTCACTCCTCCTCCAATATGGACCACCCATGTTAAAAAAATAATTAAATTGTTTTCTTAACTTAATTAATAATTACATACTTTGCAATATGCAATTACTTTATAGCTAACCCCCCCCCTCCCCAGAACGTGAGAAAAAGTGTGTAACTGTTCTGGCAGAAGTGCAATTCTGATAGACTCTGTAATGGGGAAGTTGCTCTACACCAGCGCTGCTTCCCCTTTATTCTCTGGATCGATAGGGTCTTTACTGATAATTACATGGAGGCATATGCTAGTGATATTGATGATATGGAGAAACCTCTTTAACCCCTTCACAAAATTTGCCATCCATATGCGGCGTTGCAGGAACTGCATTCCCACTAACTGTTGTACATGTACAGCTCCGCTAGTTCTGGTCACTGATCTGCATCTCGCGGTGACAGAGTTAAGATGGCTACTGTCTCTGACAGCAGACCATCTCTGCATGCCTTGTGGGGATGTACCGCCCCCCCCACCGCATCGTAGAACGCTGTGATTGATTTGACAATAAAGTAAAAAAAAAATCTTATGTGACGTGCTGTCTGAGTCACTGATCAAAATTGAAAAATTTGGCCTTGTCAGGAAGGTAAAAACAGGCTTCGGGTTGAAGGGGTTAACTACTAATCTTCCCTGGAATACCAGGGATATTTTAGTCACCTCTAAGCCACCTGTAATACTAAAGGGTACCAAAGGGTAACTCTTTCTTACATTGCTAACGTTGCCAAAGAGATTTTTGAAATAATCGAGCAGCATGCACACATCACTTAAAGGGAACCTGTCCGAAACTTTAACCCCCCCCCCCCCCAAAATAATTTATGTGTGTGTGTTTCTTTAAATGATAAGCTAGGCGATCTCCCATCATGATCCCAAAGTGCTGCTTCAACAGGGAAAAAACACGTTTTGAGTTCAGTCTGGAAGAGTATAGGGGCGTGTGATGCACTTACAGCTCCTTATCTTTCACTGTATTCCTGAATAAGCATTATCCTCCCCTGGCTTATTGATAGATCATTTCTTTGGTACACTGGCCACTCAACACGCAATCACCCAGGGGAGAGGGTGCTGCTGGTTCGGGAATACAGAGAAGACTAAGGAGCTGTAAGTGCACCTTCACTACCCAATGCACTTCCAGACTGAATTTCAAAACATGATTTCTCACTGCTGAACCAGCACTTTGTGGTCATAAACGGATCGAGTGAGCTATTTTTTTTTAAAGGGCTATACAGTCATATTAATGGTTATGGTTGTGGGGTTGCAGTTTCTGACAGTTTCTATTTACGGCAGCGATCTCATTCTTTTGCAAAATCTGTATTGCAGATACCTATTGAATTATATGAAGACTGACAGAACCACCTCTATTCCACTTGTCCTAGGGTAAAAAGGTTGCAGGATTTTTCTCTCTACCTGATCTCATGTATTTTACAGAATGCAAAGAAACGCTGTGCAGCTTTACTACTGTGATGTATGTGTCAATCATTTTTCAGACGAATGACAACTCTCTGCGGGAGAGTTTAATTCTACCTCAGTAAGACACAGGTAACAGTGTGATGTGTCAGTCGCTACATAAATAAAATATAATCTATCTACATTTCCTTGGAATGCCTTCTGTTAATCTTAACTCTGGTTTTGTTGTTTTCTGACCATTTAAAGCATAATTTAATTGTGTATTATTATACTAGATACAATGTACTTAATATAACATTACTGCACCAGCTCTTATCAGGGCTAACCAGTTACGTCCTAGTTATTGCATAGAGCGCTGTAGGGGTTAGGGAGACCACCGCATAATGATGCAAGTTTATGTCTTCACATGCACTACAAGACTTTGGAGTTCAGTGCAATGAGTATTGTATGGTGACTGTTTCTGGGAGCACCTGATTACTTGATTGTACAGAAAAGTCGTGATCTTTGCAAGAGACTCTTGTTTGATACCTTAGTGTATGGAGACGTTTGAGCTTCCCTTGTCGTGGTCAGCCCCCATGGAAAAACACCTCCTTCAGAATCTACTAAGTCTTCATGTGAGATCATGGACCTAACATGAACGTAAAATACTGAATAAATATAAGCTATTACCTTTAAAAAGCTTTATCCTCATGTCCGGTCTCTGTCTCTCACAAGCCTTTTCTTGGCCTTTGTGGTGCTTTGTCCATGTGGCTTAACGTGGCATGGTGGCTTTCTCCAGGCTCCAGTGACGCCTTCTGTTGGGTGATGTCTATGATGATTATAGATGTTTTCTACACAGAGCTCCTCTAAGCTGTTACCTTGTATCAGTGGTAGTCCGGATCCTGAGACACCTGCCAATCTCTCAAAAGAAAACGAAATAAAGTCTCTAGTGCTCTGCTCAGGAGGCTGAGGTGCACAGCTCCTCAATGCAGCATGCACACAGACCAGTGTACAGGTTCCATAGAAAGTCTATGGATCCACTCTTTATACGAGTTGCTCGGACCCAGGGCCGGCTCCAGGTTTTTCTGGGCCCCGGGCGAAAGAGTCTCAGTGGGCCCCTTTAACACATACCACGATTCATGATGCAGAGATACGGCGGAGAAATATATACATATACATACATATATATATATATATATATATATATATATATATATATATATATATATATATATATATATATATATATATATAGTACAATGCAAAGATTTCACTTCTTACATTACATGAGTGATATCTATTGTAAATTCCACAATAGCTCAGAAACCGGTGAATCGCTCCACACAGAATACTGGCCCCCATATAAGGCTCCATACGGAATACTGGCCCCCATATAAGGCCCCATACGGAATACTGGCCCCCATATAAGGCTCCATACGGAATACTGGCCTCCATATAAGGCTCCATACGGAATACTGGCCCCCATATAAGGCTCCATACAGAATACTGGCCCCCATATAACGCTCCTTACAGGATACTGGTCCCCTTATAAAGCTCCATACAGGATACTGGCCCCCATATAACGCTCCATACAGGATACTGGTCCCCTTATAAAACTCCATACAGGATACTGGCCCCCATATAACGCTCCATACAGGATACCGGTCCCCTTATAACGCTCCATACAGGATACTGGCCCCCATATAATGCTGCATGCAGGCTGTTACCCCCCACATAATGCCCCATACAGGCTGTCCCCCCTTATAATGCTCCATGCAGGCTGTTACCCCCCACATAATGCCCCATACAGGCCCCCCCCATTTAATGCTCCATGCAGGCTGTTACCCCCCACATAATGCCCCATACAGGCTGCCCCCCCCTTATAATGCTCCATGCAGGCTGTTCCCCCCCCACATAATGCACTATGCAGGCTGCCCCACCTTATAATGCCCCATGCAGGATGTCACCCCCCCTCTTTATAATGCCCCATGCAGGATGTCCCCCCCTCTCTTTATAATGCCCCATGCAGGATGTCCCCCCCTCTCTTTATAATGCCCCATACAGGCTGCCCCCCCCCTTATAATGCTCCATGCAGGCTGTTCCCCCCACATAATGCACTATGCAGGCTGCCCCCCCCTTTATAATGCCCCATGCAGGCTGTTCCCCACCTTATAATGCCCCATGCAGGATGTCACCCCCCCTCTTTATAATGCCCCATGCAGGATGTCCCCCCCTCTCTTTATAATGCCCCATGCAGGATGCCCCCCCCCTCTCTTTATAATGCTCCATGGAGGATGCCACCCCCCCCCCTTCTCTTTATACTGCCCCATGCCTCCATACATTAAAAAAAAAATCAAATACTCACCTCCCTTCTCCTCACCTGCTGCCCGCTGCTCGGGTCCGAACTCCAGCGTTGTCGGCGTCTTCCCGCTCAGCGCTCCCTGTGACGGCTCAGGGGAGGGCGCGGTGTAAAGACGTCACCGCGCCCTCTGACCTGAGACGTCACAGGGAGCGCATAGCAGGAAGACAGCTGATCTGCGGAGGCACGGGGAGAGGTAAGTATCCGGCTGCCGGGGCCCTGAGCAAGCGGCGGAGAAGGGCGGGCGCTGACACCGCTCTCCTCCGCCCATAGCCCAGCGGGGTGCGCGACCGTCAGTGGGCCCCTCTGCCTGCTCAGGGCCCCGGCATTTGCCCGGGTGCTGACGCCGGCCCTGCTCGGACCTACATTACAAAATGGAGCAGCCGATCAGACATCCATGTGCCACTCGATTCAATCTGTGAGACTGGCAGAAAAACCTTAGAGCAATGCTTGATAACCCCATACGAAATTAATGGAGCTGCGGTTGAGCTCCATTCTATAACAGGGATAAAAGTGCCCCATTCTGTAGATTAGTGTGGCCCCAGCATTCAGACCTCCACTGATCAACAAGTTGTCACCTATCCCGTCCATAGATCATAACTTGTTTTCTCTGGACAACCCCTTTAATGATTCTAATATTCTTAGAATTTATAGTACATTAACAATGTCCCATATATTATGAGGGTTTATTATGGTCAATAAAATGTGGCTAAAGGAAGTAAATGGCATAAAATGACAAAACGGCCATTACTTAATGAGTACCCCTTCACATGTCATTTACCTATGTAACTACTGCAGCCAGTCATTGTCCTTAGTGCTCGCTTGCCCAGTGATTGGCTGCAGTAGTCATTTGGAAAGGTTGCATGTGACCGCTATAGAGACCTAATCCTAACCCGGTGGGGTGCACTGAAGGATAGAAGTATAGGCGCTGGAGTCAATGAGGGTTTATTAGTGAATTATTGGTTGTTCTGTTATTTTATGCCATTTACTGCCTTATATAATATTTCGTTAGTTACTGTTATATTTGGACCTTTAAGTCGCGTATAAATGTATAATAAATGTATTTGTTCGTTATCTGCCATCAATCTATGTTTTAATAGGATTTATAAAAGAAACTAGATGGTGGCCCGATTCTAACGTATCGGGTATTCTAGAATATGTATGCGGCCGACCGGGTGCAATCAGCAGAGCGGTGTTTAAATTTGGCGCCAATATCGCTGATTGGTCGCGGCCGGCAGACTGGATAAGCCGATTATATATATTAGATTAGATGACTGGCTGAATTCACATACCATTGCTCTGAATATTACCACTCAGTAGTATTGTAGTCCTAGTAGTAGGATGTAGTGGAAAGCAATCTGTTCAGCCTTGAATTGTCTATTTAAAGGACTTCCCATGAACTGCAGCACATTGCTCCCCCCTCCCCATGACAGAAGGGTTAAATGTGGCAGCGCAGCAAAGATGTATTTCAGCCCAGTACAGCATTTAGCACCACTTGGCTGTCTGAGCGCTCTAGAACAGATAGCTTTTCATTTAGCCTTTGCTCTGACAGCACATGCCCTGGATAAGTGGTATAGGTCTGTACAGGTGAAATCTATTCTCACATTTGCCTCAGGGGCGACTGGACTGTAACAGAATTTTTCAAACCCGTTGGGCCCAACCGCAAAGCGGAGAATAAATGGCTGACGTGCCAGGCCTCGACAGAAAAATCAATGCCTGGTTATACAGACATGACAGACCTAGGCTGCAGTTCTCCTTAGCAGAAGCGCTGCATTTAGCATGGTGGGGCTTGGAAAAGTCTCCTCTCTTTTCTGGCCTAGAAGTGTACACGTTGCTAAATATTAGAATGGTTGTAGATTCCGACGTTTCATGCCTTCATTTGTTTGTTTTTATTCACTCACCAGGAAATTTGCCTGTAACGTCTGCGATAGAAGTTTCAGAGAGAGATGGGCCCTGAACAACCACATGAAGTTGCACACAGGCGAGAAACCATTTAAATGTACCTGGCCCACATGCCATTATTCTTTCCTCACGGCCTCTGCCATGAAAGATCATTACAGGACTCACACAGGTCTGTTAGAAATTATGTGTTCATTATCTTGCTGGTTATATATAAAACTCGTTTATGGCCAAGTAATACTTTTTGTGTTTTTTTTTTTTTAATTAAAGCAAAGATGTTTTAACAAACCCCATTAACATAAACATTGAGAGAGCAGACATCGTCCACTTTGAAACATCCCCTTGTATTTCTAGATGCTGTAAATGAAAATTGAATCTTTATGGTGCCTTATTTTAGTCTGAGAGATAAATGCTCCCGTCTCGCTCTCTAACCGTGGTTACAATATTGCTACCTCGTCTTCTACTTTGCTGATATTCTTCTCTCTCTTCTCTGTTCTATTTAGTTTTATTTGCTATAAATTGTATTTTTATTGTATCAATTATAATTTTAATTTATTTTTCACCTTTCATTTCAATAGCTTCTTTTATAGAAAAAAAATAAATAACCCTCCTCTTTAGCCTTTGAGGTCATCATGGTGTCACCCTAGGTTATTTACCGTAGTTGTTCCCACTTCCACTGTCCTCTATGTAACAAGGAAACTATTAACATCTGCTTCGCTCCCAGTATAAGGAAAAAGAATGAATGAAACAAAATGGGCCAATCACTGTCCTGTAATCCAGATGTTCACCTGTTAGGTGAGGATTCTAGGTTAAAAAGTTCTTTATTGAGAAATATCCCAAGCAGTTGGTGGGAGGCCGGGTCTATTTAACTCCTCTGTCAAGGGTGTTGACGATTTAAGGTCTCCAGCTTGCCCTGAGAGATCACTTATATCGAACCGCAGATGAAAAGCCAGTGCAGATGTAATTTATCGTCGGTGTTTCCTTCTAAAGAATAATTGTGGAGACTTGGTTAGATCAATAATATAGATTTTTGTTGTTAGGTCTTGTAGTCTGCACCATAATGAGAGAGAGGGGACAGTGGCTGTTTTTTAATAGAATATAAAGGATTGGTTTCCGTGTCTTTCTGCATTTGAATGCAAAATGGCACACTTGAAACTAATTCAAGATGTTAAGAAAAAATCCACTTTCCATCCTGTCTGTGCCATCATGTAAACGTTCCATGCGGTTACCTAAAGCAATTATTCATTTTGTCTCTCCAAGAAATTTTAAGGTTACAAGTGTCGACAGTGTAATAAAAGTACTCACAACTAGCCAAAAGCAATCTCTGTCTCAAAGCCAAGACTCCTTAGAAGTAGTGTTTTTCAGATCTTAATGCTCTTCCCAATGGCTTGCTAAGAGAAGCACTGTGCCTTTCATGAGGCATGGTGGCAACCTCAGCCAGCATTGTTGTGGAGGTACTAAGAGAAGGTGGCACACTGTTAGATGGACAGAGGAGCAGACTGTATTTCACATCTTTTTTCCATAGTCTTGTACCTTGTATTGTTTTATTACATAGGACCAGGGGGCATTCATTATGGGTGGAGTAAAGGTGATTCTAGCAGCTGGTTAGGAAAGGGGTCTTTACAGTTCAAGCAGTCAGACTGTGAAAAGCACTACTGTAAGAGGTAGTGGCAGGCAGTATTACAGCTTTAAAAAAAATGGCTGGATGATTTCTCACCACAAATGACATCGTGAGTTATATATAATCTAGTGATAGAGAATATATAACTGGTGGAGAAAGGTTGAACTTGATGGACCCAAGTCTTTTTTCAACCTATATAGCTGTGTAACTATGTAAGTACAAAAACAAACCAGAACATTTACAATGGTGATTTATCCACTGCTTAGAATTTGAAAGCGTGTTTTAGTGGAAAGAAGTGACCACTCTCATGAATTACCATTGGGTAAATGTATGAAAAACATCATCATAATCTGTACATATTGATCAATTAACCCTGAAAGGGTTTAAATTAATTTGTGCCATTTACTTCGCCTTATATGATGGATAGACATTTGAAAAAAAGAAAAACAAAAAACAGTGCATTGTCAACTGTCCACCCTATCTCGTATGATGGGGCCGCATGGCTACTTTGGCCAGGTTGAATTATCCCAATAAGTATTAAATGCGTTCACCAGACAAACACCTCTGTTCAGCCCCAGGACAACTCAAGTCGGCAGAGCTAACTCAGCTGCCTGTTATTAGGCCTGTAAATCCTGGGCTGGATTATGGAAATGATTTTCCACCCAGACTCTTTTAGTTGCTTCTAAGCCCTGGACCTGAAATCCAGTCAAATTAAAACTCTCAGTAATCTAGTGTTACTGGTACAGACTGTAAATTACCGAGGCCAACCACCTCGGTGACACCTATCTGTCATCCAGGACCTTACCTCCTGCTTTCTTACACCCCCCCCTCTGCCTAGACATGTGACTGGGCACTGTCTCCCCATAAACTGTGTACCCTTGATTGAGCATCTGAATTTCCATGTGGCTTACCGGGTCTATACTCCCCACTGATCTTCTGGGACATGACATCTCCTAGCCCGACATCCGATGTATCTGTCTGGATTATGATTGTTTTGGAGAAATTCTGCGCTACCAACACTGGTTGCCAAGAGAGGACCAGTTTAAGCTCTTGAAATGCCTTCTCGGTCTCTGGAGACCACTTAACCATAACTAATTTTGTACCCTTTAGGAAACCAGTTAAATGCGCTGCTATTATGGCAAAATTATGGACAGACATTCTGTAATAAACTACAATTCCTAGGAATGCTCTGAACTGTTTTTTTGTGAGGGGGCAAGGCCAGCTCTGTATTGTCTTCACTGAGACTACCTCCAGGTGTGCTTCAGGAATCCTATAGGGCTAAAAATTGACCCTAGTGTTAGGCTCAGGGCATATCTCATGCCTGATGCCATGAAGGAGAACTGGTAACCTCGAGAACCTCCCTTTTCTGGTGTACCAGTTTTCCGCTGTGCTGTTTTTGGAAAGGTGGAGGTGGGGTTTCTAGCTGGTTCCTATCCTTCAAGGGTTTTAGTAGGTTGCCATGATATGTCATAGAATCATAAAATGTTAGCGTTGGAAGGGACCTCTAGGGTCATCGTGTCCAACCCCCTGCTCAATGCCGGATTCACTAAACCATCTCAGACAGATGTCTGTCCAGCCTCCGTTTGAAGACTTCCATTGAAGGAGAACTCGTCACCTCTCGTGGCAACCTGTTCCACTTATTGATCATGCTCACTGTGAAATTTTTTTTCTAATATCTAACCTGTATCTTCTCCCTTTCAGTTTCATTCCATTGCTTCTAATGTTTCCACGTGCAAATGAGAATAAGGATGGTCCCTCTACACTGTGAATCCCTTCAGATATTTGTAGACAGCTGTTAAGTCTCCTCTTAGTCTTATTTTTTGCAAGCTAAACATTCCCAGATCCTTTAACAGTTCCTTGTAGGACATAGTTTGCAGTCCGCTCACCATTCTGGTTGCTCTTCTCTGAACTTGCTCCAGTATTTCAGTATCTTTTTTAAAATGTTGTGCCCAGGACTGGACACAGTATTCCAGATGAGGTCTGACCAAGGAGGAGTAGAGGACGATAATTACTTCACATGATCTAGACTCTATGCTTCTCTTAATACATCCCAGAATTGTGTTTGCCTTTTTTGCTGCTGCATCACACTGTTGACTCATGTGCAGTCTGTCAGTCTGTGATCTAGTAGAATACCCAAGTCTTTTTCACACGTGCTGTTGCTTGGTTCTACTCCTCCCATTCTGTAGATGTCATTTTCGTTTTTTCTTGCCCAGATGTAGAATCTTGTATTTCTCCCTGTTAAATACCATTCTATTAGTCGCTGCTCATTGTTCAAGCTTATCTAGATCCTTCTGAATCCTTTCTCTGTATTCTCTAGTGTCTAATGCTATACCTTGCATCGTCTGCAAGTTTGATTAGTTTACCTTCAGTTCCCTTATCTAGATCATTTATAAAAATGTTGACCAACACTGGGGCCAATACAGAGCCTTGTGGTACCCCACTTGAAACACTCTTCCAGTTGTATGTGCAACCATGTATTACCACTCTTTGAGTAGAATCTCTGAGCCAGTTATGAATCCACCTAACCTTAGCATTGTCATACTTTTATACATTTTTTTGATGACAATAGTATGAAATACTTTATGAAATGCTTTGCTGAAGTCAAGATATACTATACAGTTGTGCTCAAAAGTTTACATACCCCGGCAGAATTTTTCCTTTCTTGGCCTTGTTTCAGAGAATATGAATGCTAACAAAAAAACTTTTTCTCCACTCATGGTTATTGGTTGGGTGAAGCCATTTGTTGTCAAACTACTGTGTTTTCTCTTTTTAAATCTTAATGACAACCAAAAACATCCAAATGACCCTGATCAAAAATTCACATGCCCTGGTGATTTTGTCCTGATAACATGCACAGAATTTGACACAAATTGGTTTGAATGGCTACTAAAGGTAACATCCTCACCTGTGACCTGTTTGCTTGTAATCAATGTGTGTGCATAAAAGCTGAGTGAGTTTCTGGGATCCAGACAGACTCTTGCATTTTTCTTCCAGCCACTGACGTTTCTGGATTGTGAGTCATGAGGAAAGCAAAAGAATTGTCAATGGATCTACGGGAAAAGTTAGTTGAACTGTATTGCACAGGAAAGGGATACAAAAAAATATCCAAGGAATTGATAATGCCAGTCAGCAGTGTTCATACTGTGATTAACTTGGTAAAAGTTGAAGGAAAGATGAATGCAGCACGTTATCAGCAAATACTGGAGGCAAATTTGCACTCATCAGCCCGGAAGCTGCGCATGGGACGTACTTGGACGTTCCAACATGACAACGATCCAAAACCCAAGGTGAAATTGACCTGTCATTGGCTACAGCAGAACAAAGTGAAGGTTCTAAAGTGGCCATCTCAGTCTCCTGACCTCAATATCATTGAGCCACTCTGGGGAGATCTCAAGAGCGCAATTCATGCTAGACAGCCCAGGAATTTTCAGGAACTGAAGGCTTTTTGACAAGAACAATGGGCAGCTTTACCATCTGAGAAAATAAAGAACCTCATTCACAACTACCACAATAGACTTCAAGCTGTCATTTATGTTAGAGGGGACAGTACACGGTATTAAGAACTGGGGTATGTGAACTTTTGATCAGGGTCATTTGGATGTTTATGGTTATCATTAAGATTTGTCACAGTAGTTTGATAATAAATGGCTTCACCCAACCAATAACCATGAGTGGAGAAAAAGTTTTTTTTGCTATCATTCATATTCTCTGAAACAAGGCCAAGAAAGGAAAAATTCTGCTGGGGTATGTAAACTTTTGAGCACAACTGTATCTACTGCATTTCCCTGGTACATCCAGTCAGTGATTCCATCATAGAAGGAAATTAGAATAGTCTGCCATGACTTCCCAATATCCGGAAGGGCTTTCTTTTTCCATGGTTGGCGTATTTTATAGTTGACCTCTCCCACCACCTAGTATGGTCTCTGCACCTTGGTATGGAATTTTCTGTCCACTGTGGGCTCTAAGACAAGTACCTGAGCCCAGGCTTAAATTAACTCTATTTAGCCGACCTATTATACCCCCTGGATTGTGCGTCTTGTACCTTGAGGAGGCACTCTTTTTCCTGGCACCTCACTTTAGTCCGTCGAAACAGCAGATCATTATGCCTGGCCAAGTGTAAAAAAAAAATTATTGGCATCTCGGCTCCTGATAAACACCATTAAACCCTGTTACATTTTCCAGAGTACCCTTCACCGTTAAATCCTTGCTCTTGGCAGTCTCAAAGTTATCCTGAGACTCCTTCAAGTCAGGGATATTGGCTTCAGGGGATGCTTCCTCATCCTCCTCTCTAGCTAGTACATTGAAAGGAAATTCATAGGTTACATCATGTGACCTTGTTACTATAGCCGATTTGTGGCGGCATATCCGACTATTGGGTGCTACAGCTTTAGCCCATAAGTCTCAGAACAAAGGAAAATCTCATCCGATAACAATAGCATGCAATAAGTCCTCAACAATTCCTACTTGATGGGACACAGAACCACAGTCTGTGCGTATGTCGACTTGGGCCATGGGATAGTTCTTAGTGTCTCCATGGATTCACCTTACCCCTACACTCTTCCCAGGGGCTCGCAGATGCAGAATTGTGGCAGTTAATAGAGTCACCAAACTCCCTGATTCAGGAGTCCAGTCACAGTCACACAGTTCACCATCTCCTGGCACAGCTGAGTTCCCTCACCAGGGTGAGTTATGGCACTACACTCTGGATGTGCAAAAAATGAGAAGCGTTGGCCAACGGAGCAGTCAATCGGTTCTTTAACTATAGGACAATGAGTTGCTATATTATCCGGAGCCTGACACCGCCAACAGACAATGATACAAGATGTACCCCTTGAATCAAGCTCTGACCCTCGATCTTTGTGCGCCCCTCAAACCTGGACTTGGACCCCTCTTTTGGGTATCACTGAAAGATGACCTCACACTCCCTTGATTGCTCAGGGAGTTCTCCACAGCCAAGTAACTTTCAACAAGGCTCATGAGGTCATCTGCATTCTGGGGATCTCCTTGGGCAACCCAGCTTTGCACTGACTTAGATAATGAGTGGATAAGCCATTCCACTACCACTCTTTCCACCATTTGTGCCAGAGGGCAGGTCTCAAACTGCAGCCATTTTTGCACCAGGTGTAACAGGTCGAACATCTGCGACTGGGGAGGCTTGTCCAGAGGTGTACATATTGTACCCTGTCAGGCTTACACCCAAACATGGATACTCACATGCACAGGGTTTTTATATCAAAACATCATAAGGTTTATTGTCCATCATAAATTTTATAGCTCCAAAACGAAAGCAGCCTTTGTTCAGTACATCTTATAGATTGTAAGCTTGCGAGCCGCACTTCTGCGGGCCCCTTTTTGTGGGCCCTCACTTCTCCTGTAACTGTTGAAATGTGTTACATTGTATTGTATCTGTAAATGTCCCTACTTAATTGTAAAGTGCTGCGGAATATGTTGCCGCTATATAAATAAAAATGATTGTTATTATAATACAGATACATAACATAAATAGTCTTTTCTTCAGGTATGTAAGGCGGCGGTGTTCACACCATGCAGTGACCCAAGCAAGTCCAACATAAACAGCTTTTATTCAGCAACTCACGGGTAAACAGAAAGTCCTCCGGTTCGCAGCCGGGTTAACATAAGTCCATAAACAACGGTTGTCGTGGGCAACGACCACGCCGGGCCGCTCAGAGCCTGACGGGTGCAGAGCCTTCCCAGGCGTGGGTTCAGCTACACACTGGCCCGCCGAGCTTTCCTGCTATGCTGATAGCAGGTCCCAACACTGAATAACACTAACCCTTAATGCAGGGTTTTTAAAGGACCTGTGGCAAGAGCCATTGGAAAACCCGGGTTGGAGGGAGGAGGCCGCCCCACTGCCTTCCTGTAGCCTCCTCCAAGAAATGAAGGCCCTGCCGGGTTTTACTTAATCTGCCTTAGCCAGATAGCCTGACCTGCTCACCTTCATTCCTGCATTGCAGCCGCATCTGTGTCTGTGACTGCAATGCACTCCAATGGGTTTAATAGATCTCTGTACATTCTGGGGAATATAACGTCCCTCGCATTTGTCACCCGGGACAGGGCATCCGCGTTGGCCTGTGACTTCCCAGCGCGATGTTCTGCAGAGAAACTAAAATTTTGCAGGGACAGAAACCACCTGGTGACTCACCCATTCCTCTCCTTGGCGTTCCTCATCCATACCAAGGGTGAGTGGTCCGTCACCAAGCGGAACTGACGCCCGAGCAAATAATAACGTTGCGATTCCGAGGCCAAACACTCTTTCTCTACCACATTATAGTTTTTCTCCGCCGGGGTAAGCTTTCTACTCAAGTAGGTGACCGGGTGCTCTTCACCATTCACTTTTTGTGACAGTACCGCCCCTAGGCCTACCTCCAAGGCATCTGTCTGTAAAATGAAGGTTTCCTTGATGTTGGGGCTGATGAGGACCGGCTGTCCACACAGGGCCAACTTCATGGACTGAAACGCTTCTTCTGCCTGAGGGTTCCACCGAAACATTACCGATTTTTTTTTTTTTTTTTTTCCTTTCAAGAGATCGGTCAGGGCCGCCGTTCTCCCAGCAAAATTAGGTATAAACCGGCGGTAATACCCAAGGATGCCAAGGAACACCCTCATCTGTTTTGTACTTGACGGTTTAGGCCAGTTTTTAAGGCCTCATGTTTATTGATTTGGGGCTTGATAACTCCTCGGCCAATCACATACTCCAAATATCAGACTTCCTCTAGCCCTATCGCACATTTTTTGGGGTTTGCCGTTAACCCCGTGGTGCTGAGAGAATCCAGCACCGCTTGTACCTGGGATAGGT
Organism: Phyllobates terribilis; assembly: GCF_046119375.1. Taxonomy (NCBI): domain Eukaryota; kingdom Metazoa; phylum Chordata; class Amphibia; order Anura; family Dendrobatidae; genus Phyllobates; species Phyllobates terribilis. Next base: position 535,401,949 of record NW_027362764.1, on the reverse strand, counting down.
GCGTATGCCAGTCGGTGCTAAAGATGATGATATCATCTAGATATGTGGACGCGTACTCCTGATGAGGCTTGAGCAGTATGTCCATCAGCCTCTGGAATGTCGCCGGGGCCCCATGTACCCCAAAAGGTAAGACCACATAGTGATATAGACCCTCCGGAGTTATGAAGGTGGTCTTTTCCTTCGCCGATTTCGTCAGAGGTATCTGCCAGTAACCCTTGGTGAGATCGAGCGTGGTAAAGTACTGGGCCTGCCCCAGTCTCTGTCAGCTCATCCACCCTGGGCACTGGATAAAGGTCCAACTTCGACACTTGATTTAATTTCCAGAAATCGTTACAGAAGAGTAACGTTCCTTCAGGTTTCGTGATCAATACGATGGGGCTAGCCCACTCAATCCGTGATTCCTCGATGACGCCTAACTGGAGCATTTGTTTTACCTTAGCTGTGATGGCTTGCCTCTGGGCTTCGGGTACCCAGTATGGTCTCATTCGTACCCTTACCCCAGGTTCTGTGACAATGTCATGTTGGAGAACCGTAGTCCTACCCGGTAGCTCTGAGAACACGTCGGTATTCTGCTGCACCAGCGAGCGAGCCTTCCGTCGCTGCTGTTTAGTGAGAGAAGGTAGAGAACTCTCTGGCGGCATGCCCGGAGTGACGTCTGTAACTAAACACTCTTGATCTTTCCAAGGTTTTAGCAGGTTTACATGATAAAGCTGCTCAGGTTTCCTCCTTCTGGGCTGATACACCCAGTAATTTACCATCCCCAACCTTTTCTCGAACTTCATATGGCCCTTGCCACTTGGCCATGAGCTTACGCTCGGCTGTGGATACAAGTACTAACACCCGATCGCTCTTGTTAAAAGACCTGACCGTGGCTCTTTTATTATATGTGCGCCTCTGTGCTTTCACGATGTTCTTTCACGATGTGCATGATCGCTGCCATCCGGTCCTGCATACTAGCCACATGTTCAATTATACTCCTATGTGGAGTTGGCTCTTGTTCCCATGTCTCTTTGGCTACATCCAACAGACCCCTAGGGTGTCTGCCGTACAATAACTCAAAGGGAGAGAACCCTGTGGAAGCCTGGGGTACCTCACGGACGGCGAACATCAAATAGGGTAGCAACATGTCCCAATCCCTTCCGTCCTTAGAAACCACCTTTTTTAACATGGATTTGAGAGTTTTATTGAACCGTTCTACTAGCCCGTCGGTTTGAGGGTGGTACACCGAGGTGCGCAATTGTTTTATTTTTAGCAGTTCGCACAGTTCCCTCATCACCTTGGACATAAAAGGGGTCCCTTGATCCGTCAGGATCTTCTTAGGTAGCCCAAGGCACATGGCAAACAGCTCCCGTGCAATCAGTTCTCCCGAAGTGTGGCTTAGCGATATAGTCTCCGGGTACCGGGTGGCATAGTCAATGACCACCAGTATATGTTGGTGGTCACGAGCGGATTTTACAATGGGCCCTACCAAGTCCACTGTAATCCATTCAAAAGGTACCTCTATCACTGGCAGAGGTGCCAATGGGCTACGGAAACTTGCGGTGGGTGTGGTCAGCTGACATTCGGGGCAGGATTCGCAGTACTTTTGGACCTCTGCGTAAATCCCTGGCCAAAAGAACCTCTGCAAGATACGCTCTTGCGTCTTTTTAACCCCTAAGTGTCCACCCAGCAAGTTTGTGTGTGCCATCTCCAGAACCGCCCGACGGTACGACTGAGGTACCACTAACTGTTCTAGAACCTCGTCCCTGATTTTGTCTACCCTATAGAGCAACTCACCGTTGACCACCATGCGTGGAAACACAGTATCTGCATCGGGCTGTTGAGCTAAACCATTACCTTTAACACTCTTTCCTGCGCCCGAGTCAGGGTGAGATCCTGTAGCTGAGTTGTCCCAAACGTGCCCCGGGACACTTGCAGCTCGTGGATCGATGGGGTCTCCTCGACCTCTCCTGCCAGCACCTCTAGGGGAAACCTATCGGGGTCACACTCTGTCCCTAGGTTGGACACCCCTACGTCAGGTACCCATTACTCGGGTTCTTCGGGTACAGCGCCCGTAATAAATTTTACCTGGGGAGAGTGGTTTTTGTTTTTCCACAGAGTCCAGAACAGGGGCAAGTCTCTTCCCAACACAGTCCCGTAGGGAAGAGTTTTTACCACCCCCACCACAAGTTTCGTGTCCCCACATGATGTGAACAAAACTACCTCCGCGGTTGGGTATTCTCTGAGGTCCCCATGGATACACACAACCCCGACTGTCCGTCCACTGGGGTTGTCTCCTGCCACCAGCGACTCATGTACCAAAGTCACTAGGCTCCTCGAGTCTAAGAGGGCCTCCGTTGGGTACCCATTAACCAGTACTTGGCACAGTTGGGGTTCACTGTCCGGGGGGTCGGCAGTGCAGATGGTCTGGGTGTACAGTGAGACCCAGCTGTTATACCCGCAGTCCATGGGCTCCGTAGTCAGGGGGCAGTTAGCAACCACATGTCCCTTGCCCTGACACCGCCAGCACCTAATGGTAGAGGGACTGTTAGTTCTTGTGACCGTTTGGGAGGGAACCTGTCTCCTGCCACTCTCACTCTGGGGTACCCCTTTAGCACGGGTACGGTGCTGACTGTCCTCAGCAGAGGGATGCGACCCCTTTCCCGGTTCCTGGGTTGGAAGGGTCTGGCGTGACAGCCGCGAGGGGGCAGAGTCCCGTATAAAGTCCTGAGTGGCCACGTACCGCTCAATCAGGCTGACCACCTGGTCGAGGGTGCCGGGATCCAACATCAGCAGTCGTGTGACCTGTCACATGATTAAATGACGTCACTGCAGGTCCTTTTAGACCATCGCTAGTCGTACAAGAGACCGGATGCATCGTACAGGAGACCGGGGGCCATCGGAAGGCAAGTATAATGTTTATTTTTTATTTTAAATTCTTTTTTTAACAGGTATTGTGGTACCCGGGTCTGGATGAGAGTCTCCTCTTCTCCAGACCCGGGTGCCATCCGCACATTGAATCGCTTAATATCCGCATGTGCACATGTAGTCATGCGGATATTAAGCGATTCAATGCAAGTCAATGGCGGCAATTACGCTGCGTGTCCGCAAAAATAATGGACATGCTGCGTATTTTTCCGCAATGATAATCCAAATCGGAAATTTCCGCAGCATGTGCACAGCACATGCGGATTATCATTGAGGACCATGGGGCACATATTACCAAGCGTTTTTTAAGCATTTTCGCTGTGGAAATTCTGCTTGAAAAACGCATAGTGGGCACGCAGCCTAAGTGAACGGCTCTCGACTTTGCCAGAAACCCCTTTAAAAACAATTGTCAGGGTTGCGCAACCGTTTAAAGTAACCTCTTTGGCTACGACCCTAATTGTTATATAAGGCTTAAACAACTTTTTTTTTCCAACTTTGAGTGTATAGACTACAGTTAAGTAATAAAGTACTAGCTGTTGGGGATTGGGGCGAGGCTAGTTGTTATAGCCTGAACAAAAAACTTAAAGCCACATACAATAAGTTCACCCTGGTAACAACAACTGATAGCAAGAATTCAATTACCGCTACTTAAACTCTAGAAAAACTGAAGAAATGAACCAGAACATACCTATAGCATGTACGGTACAGACCAAAAGTTTGGACACACCTTCTCATTTAAAGTTTTTTCTGTATTTTCATGACTGAAAATTGTACATTCACACTGAAGGCATCAAAACTATGAATTAACCCATGTGGAATTATATACTTAACAAAAAAGGTGTGAAACAACTGAAAATATGTCTTATATTCTAGGTTCTTCAAAGTAGCCACCTTTTGCTTTGATGACTGCTTTGCACACTCTTGGCATTCTCTTGATGAGCTTCAAGAGGTAGTCACCGGAAATGGTTTTTCAACAATCTTGAAGAAGGTCCCAGAGATGCTTAGCACTGTAAAACATGGTTAAGGCTGTGTGATCGCTTGGGCATGCATGGCTTCCAATGGCCTTGGGTCCCTCATGTTTATTGATGATTTTACTGATGACAGAAGCAGCCAGATGAATTCTGAAGTGTACAGGGCTATACTTTTTGCTCAGATTCAACCAAATTCAGCAAGGTTCATTGGACGGTGCTTCACAGTACAGATGGACAGTGACCCAAAACATACTGCAAAAGCAACCCAGGAGTTTTTTAAGGCAAAGATGTGGAATATTTTGCAATGTTCGAGTCAATCACCAGATCTCAACCCCATCAAGCATGCATTTCACATGCTTAAGACAAAACTTAAGGCAGAAAGACCCACCAACAAGCAACAACTGAAGTTAGCTGCAGTAAAGGCCTGGCAAAGCATTACAAAGGAGGAGACCCAGCATTTGGTGACGTCCATGGCTTCTAGACTTCAGGCACTTATTGCCTGCAAAGGATTCTCTACAAAGTATTAAAAATGAACATTTTATTTATGTAAAGTTAATTATCCAATTACTTTTGAGTCCCTGAAATGAGGAAATGGTTCCAATTCCTAAACATTTCACAGGAAATTTTTTGTTCAACCCCTTTAATTAAACCTGAAATTCTACACTTCAATTGCATCTCAGTTGTTTAATTTTAAATAAGAAAAAATAATGGCATGCAGAGCCCAAATCAAAAAGATTCGATCATTGCCCAAATATTTCTGAGGTCGGTAGAAGTGCAATGTGTTGGTTCACACTGTGGCCATTTAACAGACAGAACTTAAGATGAAAACATAATGAGCAAATATCATGTAGGAAGTAAATAAATAGTAACTGTACATGTAAATAACATAGGGTTCTTAGTTGACACTACTTTGATCAAAAAATCTTAAAAACCATCGCCCTGTAACAAGGTGTACCCAATTGGAATAGACCTTTAACTCTTGTAGTTCACCTAACAATACCTGTGATTGTGCATGGGTCTTGGCATTTGTGCGAGTCATAACATTATAGGCTTTGCTAACTTCCAATGTGGTGCCCAATAACAATTATATTATAAATTTGGTTCTAAGCAAAACATGATGGTGAAATTGGTTAAGCAGCCCTTAACATACTCGCATCCCTTCTCTTCTGACATTTTCAACCCCTTTACCCCAGAAGGTGGTTTGCACGTTAATGACCAGGCCAATTTTTACAATTCTGACCACTGTCGCTTTATGAGGTAATAACTCTGGAACGCTTCAACGGATTCCCCTGATTCTAAGACTGTTTTTTTTGTGACATATTGTACTTCATGATAGTGATCAAATTTGGCGAAAACGTAGAAAATTTTGCAAGTTTCAAACTTTTCATTTTTATGCCCTTAAATCAGATCGATGTGTCACACAAAATAGTTAATAAATAACATTTCCCACATGTCTACTTTATATCAGCACAATTTTAGAACCAACATTTTTTTTTGTTAGGAAGTTATAAGGGTTAAAAGTTGAGCAGTGATTTCTCATTTTTCCAACAAAATTTAAAAAAAAAAAAATTTTTAGGGACCACATCACTTTTGAAGTGATTTTGAGGGGCCTACATGACAGAAAATACCCAAAAGTGACAACATTCTAAAACCTGCATCCCTCAGGTGCTCAAAACCACATTCAATAAGTTTATTAACTCTTCGGATGGTTCACAGGAATCTTTGGAATGTGGAAGAAAACGATAAACATTTAACTTTTTTTTCACAAAAATGTTACTTTGGACCCAATTTTTTTTATTTTTTGCAAGGGTAACAGGAACAAATGGACCACAAAATTTGTTGTGCTATTTCTCCCGAGCACGCCGATACCCCATATGTGGGGGAAAACCACTATTTGGGCACACAGCAGGGCTTGGAAGGGAAGGAGCGCCATTTGATTTTTTGAATGTAAAATTTGATTGCATAATTGGCGGACTCCATGTCACGTTTGGGAGCACCTGATGTGCCTAAACAGTAGAAACCCCCCACAAGTGACACCATATTGGAAACTAGTCCCTCAGGTACTTTATCTAGATGTTATGTGAGCACCTTGAACCCCCAGGTGTTTCACAGAAGTTTATAACATTGAGACGTAAATATAAAATTTCAAATTTTTCCCACAAAAATGTTTTTCAGCCCCCAATTTTGCATTTTCATAAGGGTAACAGGAGAAATTGCACAATACCATTTGTTAGGCTATTTCTCCTGAGGGGAAAACCACTGTTTGGGCGCACGGCAGGGTTCGAAAGGGAAGGAGCACCATTTGACATTTGAAGGAGAGGGATGGGGTGCTACGCCAGATGACCTGGCCTCCACAGTCACCAGACCTGAACCCAATCGAGATGGTTTGGGGTGAGCTGGACCGCAGAGTGAAGGCAAAAGGGCCAACAAGTGCTAAGCATCTCTGGGAACTCCTTCAAGATTGTTGGAAGACCATTTCCGGTGACTACATCTTGAAGCTCATCAAGAGAATGCCAAGAGTGTGCAAAGCAGTCATCAAAGCAAAAGGTGGCTACTTTGAAGAACCTAGAATATAAGACATATGTTCAGTTGTTTTACACTTTTTTGTTAAGTATATAATTCCACATGTGTTAATTCATAGTTTTGATGCCTTCAATGTGAATGTACAATTTTCATAGTCATGAAAATACAGAAAAATCTTTAAATGAAAAGGTGTGTCCAAACTTTTGGTCTGTACTGTATATATATAATCACATACAATACACTACGACTGCTGTTTACATCACATAGGATACATAGACACTGCTGAATGTATCACATAGGATACAATCCCACAAGGGAGTGAAGCGGCACCAGGTCTCCTCTTCAGCCTTACAATCTGTAACCTCTGACCGGAGTGCAGAACCTGACCGGCGCGCTGCATACAGGAGGTGCTGGTCAGAAGCAAAAGCTATTTACCACAAATGAGATTAGAGCAGAAATACCCGTAGAAGCGCAGTTTGGTGCGCGAAACGGCCGTCGTCCTCATCTCACCCCCGCACCCCCTAGCCATCCGTTGTTCCTGAAATGTCCAGTCAGGACTAAAGGACTCTGTGTCAGCGACTGTTGGTGAGTGCTGTGTTTCTGCTCTAATCACATAGGATACACAGGGACTGCTGTGTGTGTGTGTATATGTATATATTGTAGGGGTTTGATACTCAGCTGCTTTTGAGGTAGGCACAGGAGTCCGTTTCTTAAAATGTCCAAGGCACGTTTATTATGCCTCATATACCGCACTTGCAAGGTAAAAAAAAGACAGCCTCGTCCAGCACAAAGCAACAAAACAGGAAAATAACTAGTCCATATAGTACTGCAGGTTCACCCGCTCACAGACAGTGTCCTGTAGCACAAACACGCTGGAGGTCTCCACATCTCCAGCCACAGACACTGAATGAGACACTCGTTCTCCATTTTATACACACACCCTGGGGCGGGGATATGTGAGCAGCTAATCCCACCCATCTCTTATGACTGCTCGTAAAAACCATCCCTGATACGCCCTATTAACCCTCTCATCACTATGTGTGCTGGAGCATGCTTTCCTAGTTTTACATCACTGAAGCTACCAACCTCAGCGATACATATCTCCCCTCAAGGACATGTCCAACAGTCATCTTACAATTACATATATATTATATAAAATAAATCACGTCTGATATACTGAGACTGCTGTGTATATATATCACATAGGTTGCTCAGAGACTTCTGTATAAAATCGCATAGGCTCCATCTCTCTATCTTACACAGACCTCGGATATGAGAGGGAAAGATTACAGGCTGCAACCAGCCAAGCACCCTCAGGAGGTACTTCGGGTCAGCCTGACTTTGGTTCCAGAGCTATAATGGTGAGAATGGTACAGGAGAACAGAGTGCTCAAATTCCACCAATAAAAAACAGTGTGACTCTGGCGATGTCCAACGTCAGATTTAATCTCTCCTTGTGTGCACTGCTGTGGAGTTCAGTATTGAAATTGTGTGTGTCTGCACAGTACTTCTCTGCAGATAAATCAAAGGGCTGGTGGCCCACTTTCAGTTGAGTACTGCGCCCACCCGGAATTTGCCCAGTCTCTTAACTGCCAAGTTATTCCAATACCATTCATTCCTACAGATAAAACCAATTACTTTTGCATGAACATTTAGAAAAAAATGTGTAGATGTCTGAGTGTATTTATACAGTCATGGCCAAAAGTGTTGGCACCCTTGAAATTGTTCCAGAAAATGAAGTATTTGTCCCAGAAAATTATTGCAATTGCATGTTTTGTTATACACGTTTATTTATTTTCTGTGTATTGGACAAGACAAAAAACTGAGAATAAAGGCAAATTAGACATAATTTCACACAAAACCCTCAAAATGGTCCTAACAAAATTGTTGGCACCTTTCCAAAATTGTGGGTAAACAACTTTGTTTCAAGCATGTGATGCTCGTTCAAATTCACCTGTGGCAAGTAACAGGTGTGGGCAATATGAAAATCACACCTGAAACCAGATAAAAAGGGGAGAAAATTACTCAATCTTTGCATTGTTTGTCTGTGTGTGCCACACTAAGCTTGGAGAACAGAAAGAGGAGAAGAGAACTGTCTGAGGACTTGGGAATGAAAATTTTTGAAAAATATCAACAGTCTTAAGGTTGTAGCTATCTCTCAGGACATGTACGGCAGAGAAAAATTCATGAAAGGTTGCAATGCAGGATAGTCTGGATGGTGAATAAGCAGCCTCAATCAAATTCCAAAGAAATTCATGCTGTCCTGTAGGCTGAGGGTAAATCAGTGTCAGCGCGAACTATCCGTTGACATTTTAATGAAATGAAATGCTATGGCAGGAGACCCAGGAGGACCCCTCTGCCTACACAGAGACATAAAAAAGCTAGACTGCAGTTTGCCAGTTTGAGCAAGCCAAAATCCTTCTGGGAAATTGTGTTTTGGAGAGATGAGACCAAGATAAAGTGGTTTGATAAATCACATCATTTTACTTTTTCCCGAAAAAGAAATAAGGCCTACAAAGAAAAGAACACAGTACCTACAGTCAAATATGGTGGAGGTTCAGAGATGTTTTGGGGTTGTTTTGCTGCCTCTTGCAATGGTTGCCTTGACTGTGTGCAAGGCATCATGAAATCTGCAAATTACCAAAGGATTTTGGGCCGCAATATAGTTCCCAGTGACAGAAAGCTGGGTTTATGTCCTAGGTCGTGGGTCTTCCTGCAGGTCAATGACCACAAAAATACTTCAAGAAGCACCCAGAAATGGATGGAAACAAAGTGCTGCAGAGTTCTGACGTTGCCAGCAATGAATCCAGATCTAAATCCTATTGAACACCTGTGGAGAGATCTTAAAATTGCTTTTAGGGGAAGGCATCCTTCAAATATGAGAGACCTGGAACAATTTGCAATAGAAGAGTGATCCAAAATTCCAGTTGAGAGGTGTAAGAAGCTGATGGTTATAGGAAGCGATTGATTGCATTTATTTATTCCACAGGGTGTGCAACCAAATATTAGGTTGAGGGTGCCAACAACTTTGTCCTGGCCAATTTTTTTTTTTTTTTGTGAAATTATGTCCAATTTGACTTTTTTTCCCTTTTTTTGTGTTGTTCCAATACACACAAAGTAAATCATTTTCTGGGAGAAATAGTTAATTTTCTACAACAATTTCAAGGGTGCCAACACTTTCGGCCATGACTGTGTGTGTATATATATATATATATATATGTGTGTGTACATACACACACATATCTGACAGAGCTGTATGTTTAACTCCTTGTTTTTTTTCACACTTGATTGTTAATGTATCATATGGTAAACACTGAATAAGTTTCTCAGGGGTCTTAGGAAAAACTCAGACTGTGATGATATTGAATAACAAACTTGACTCTGCTGCATCCGTATGACTATGTAGCCATACACCTAGCTATTGGGCTTTCACTATAGTGTGACATTTTTTACATGCTGTTGTTCTGCCATCCATTGGCAGTCCGGGTAGAGTCATCTTGAGTTACTATCTCTTAGTGGTGTAAACTAGAGACTAGCCACCCACACACACTCTGTACAGTATCTCTCTCTTGCTATATGAAGGGTGATAATAAATACCACAAGTTGTGTTTGTTTTCCTTTGCAGTTTTGTTTTAGTGCACCATATACAAACCATTATGATTAAGAACACATCAAATTCATTTATTTTTCTTGTGAACACAAAGAGTAAATGTAATTATATAGGCAAACATAACATGTAAGTAAATTCAGAATGTAATTGTATAATATGTACTCGTATTGTACATTTTAGACAATATTTAGTGTGCAAGCACAGGCCAGATGTATGGGAATTGTAAAAAAAAAAAAATCAGGATATGCATAAAAACTGTTCAAGTGCATAAAGCAGCCCCATCTGGAAGGCATCTAACAGAAATGAAGTTGTACAAAACCATTCCATTGATAATAAAGCTAATTTTTATGGGCCTGACAAGTATGTAATTATGTTCAGTGGTGCTTTTCAGATTTTATCACAGTCAATAAACCGCAGTGGTAATTTCATTCCCATTTGACATATTTACATGGAAACATTTGATTGGAGGAATTAGTAACCCTGAAAGCCTTGATAGATATGTTTTAACGATCTGTGACCTCTACAATCCCACATCTGTTTATTGTTGCAACAGGCGAGAAGTCGTTCTTGTGTGACCTTTGTGGCTTTGCTGGTGGGACACGTCACGCCCTTACTAAGCATCGGAGGCAGCACACAGGTTGGTCATCTTATCTTCTCTTCTGAATTGTCTCTGTATTTTAACTCCTCTTCTCCTCTGGCCAGGTCTTAAAGCTGCAATCAATGTAAAACATCAATGTAACCAATATGGATAAATGCTACTAAGCTACCATTAACCCTTACGGCAGCTCTGTGGATACCACCATTGCTGTAGAATGTATAGAACCTACTATTGTTATAGAACAGCATTTACAGTGTTAATATAATAGTGCAAGGCCTTGTGCAGATAATGTTCTTGGTCCTCCTTATGGCACTGAGCATTGTAGTGATCTGGTCACAAGTGCATGTGGAAATTATAACCTGGGAGGTCTCACAAAACAATCTGCCATCTCTAAAAGCAGTGTTATATAGGGTTAGAGACACTTATTCCAGTGATGGGTCACTTACTGACCTTCTTGTTGTAGTTTTGATAAAATCACTGTTTTGTCTGCTGCAACTCTGCTAGTCTTCTCAATAGTGAGCTTAGTTTAACCCCACTTGCACCATCGATAGGCAGCTTTTGGCCCACATGAGCAGAAATCTGCCTATCGGTGGTGAGGGCATGTGTAGCCAGAGCTCTTGAATATCAAGGACTACATGGGATAAACTCTTCTTTGAAAGGACTAGCAGAGCTGCAGCGCATAAAATAGTATTTGATCAAAATTGTAGAAAACAACCCAGTATGTGACACAGCTCTGTGATCAGGATCTCTCTCCCTACGTTTTATTGAGCAGTAATGTTTAAGCCCACACTGCAGCTCCTAATACTGGGTGATTCAAAAAGGACGGTGTAACAGTGAAGGCCTGTCGTTAAAGTAACATTGTTAGATGGCCAGTGCCTGAAACTCAAAGCAAAACTTGGTTAGTTGCCCATAACAGCCAATCACAGCACAGCTTTAATTTTTCAAGAGCCAAATTTGAAATGTGATTACATAGTGTGACATAAGATGGCGACATCGATGCAAGAAAAAGCTTTTTGTATGTTGGAATTTGCAAGAAGGGAGACTGTTGTGATGGTACTGCAAAACTTTCAGAATAAATTTGGTAAATGTGCTCCGCATAGAACCTGCATTTTGCATTTGCCAAAGCAATTCAAAACCACTGGGTGTTTGTCATGGGAAAAGTCCAGGCCCCCAAATAATTTGCAGGAGATAGTGAACAGGATTTGAGCCCTGTACGAGTGTAGTCCTAAAAAGTCGAGTAGGCTGACTGCGTGGAACTCCAGGTGCCACAAACCACGGTATGGCATATTTTTTTGGAAATGTCTGTGTTGTAAGCCGCACAGATTACTTCTCCTTCAGGAGCTGACACCAGAAGAAAACTGAAACTCTGTGACTTTTGCATTGTCCTAAAGGGACGATTGTAAGAAGATGAATTTGCTTGCAGGCTGGTGTTCAGCAATGAGGCTACCTATCACCTAAGTGGGAAGGTCAATCGCCACAATGTTAGGATTTGAGGCTAAAAAATGAGCAGGGTCAAAGTCAACAGTCCCTTCTGTCTTGCGGAGTATACGGTTCCTGACCACTCCTATCTGGACATGTTAAAGGAAAGGCTTATGCCATAGGTAGACTACATTTTTTAGATCTTCTATATCAGCAGAATGGTTCACAACCACATCTCCATTTGGATGTTAACCAAGACTTGAATGAAACTCTTCCAGAATGTTGTATCAGCTGTGACGGAAACAATGATTCACCATTGTTGCCCTGGCCTCCACGATCAACCGATTTAACACCCTGCGTCTTCTTTGAGGGGCTACATGTAGGACTCAGTTTGTCTTCTCCAGCAGCCTCTGGATGAGAACGACCTGAGACAAGGAATCACTGAAACATCATCTCGACTGAGCTGGACTACGGCCTAGACATCTTACTTGTCTCTAGTGGAAATCGTTTTGAACATTGTATTGTATAAATAAAACATATAGATTACGTTTCTTTTCATGTTAATAAATTTATGATTTGTTCTCTCAATTATGAACGAGACTCTAATTTTGCTCCATCCTTTTTTAAACACCTTCTTTGCGCCCTGAAAAGGACTTGGTTTCCAGACATCCGATCTTCTAAGAATCCCAGCACAAGAAGTAAATGGAGATCAGATTTTTATCAAGAATATCTAGGTACATTTGTCCATTCATCCTTCCTTCAATCATATGAAGTTTGCCAGTGCTGTATGCTGAAAAACAGCCCCACACCATGATGTTCCCACATCCAAACCTTACTATTGGTATGGTGTTTTTGGGGTGATATGCAGTGCCTTTTGGCCTCCAAACATGGTGGTATTATGGCATCCAAAGAGTTCAATTTTGGTCTCATCTGACCAGACTATATTCTCCCAATATTTTACAGGCTTATTTAAATGTGGTTGAGCAAACTCTAAATGCTTTTTATTCAGTAATGGAGTCTTGCGTGGTGAGCGTTCATACAGGTCATGGAGGTTGAGTGCATTACTTGTAGTTTTCTTCAAAACAATTGTACCTGCTGATTCCAGGTCTTTCTGTAGCTTTCCACAGGTCCACAGGTGGTCATTGGTTCTTGGACAACTCTTGTAAGGGTATGTGCCCACGATGCGCAATTGAAGCGGAAATTTCCGTTCATTTCCACATGTCCTTTTTCCTGGAAAATGCATGCGGAATTTGGCATGCGTTTTTCGCGCGTAAGTCGCGCGTTTTGCACATGCGGAATTGCCTTGCGTTTTGTACTGCATTGTAGATGGCAATTCCGCATGCGTAAACGCAGAAATAAATGACATGCTGCGGAATTTTCCGCATATCAAAAACGCTGCGGAAAATTCCGCAGCATGGGCATTACAATTGCGGAATGCCATAGGGGACCATGGCTGAAGGCTAACATGCGTATAACATGCGTTTACGCTGTGGAAATTTCCGCACAAAATACGCATGAAATACGCATCGTGGGCACATACCCTTATAATTCTTTTCACTCCTCTGTCTGAAATCTTGGTCGTGGCCAATTTATTGTGAAATTATGTTCTTTCCACTTCCGGATTATGGCCCCAACAGTGCTCATTGGATTCTTCAGTCATATGTATTAATTAAAGATAATGCAATACTTGAAGCAAAATTAATGACGACCCTGCTTGTAACAGCTTACAATCTACAATGAGGTGTGGGTGACACAAAGTACAGGGGCTTATTTACAATGATGGTCCAGCCATCTAGAAGGAATGGGGGATAGATAAAAGCTGCATGAGTTCTTCACCAGCCAATATTTGTAGTGTTTTTGGGTGCGGCGGAGTTTGATGTTTTTACCCATAATGAGATGTTTCTTGTGTGGCACCTTGGTAATGAGACACCTTTTTATAGGCCATTAGTTGAACCACCTGATATTGTTTTTCACTAAGTGGCAAGAGTGCTTTCTAATTACTGATAGATTTCAGCCGGTATCATGACTTTCTATGCCTTTTTGTACTTCTTTCTTCATGTGTTCAATAGTTTTTCCCGATGTCATTTCTCATTATTACACATAACTTAATTTATGCATATCTGTGGTTTGACTTCATTGCTTGTGTGGATTGGATGTGTTGTTACCAACATTTGGTGAGAATTTCATATCACTAGAACCTTTAGAGATGCAGTGTATTTACTTAGAAAATTGGTGACTTGTTCAGTACTTATTTCACCCGCTGTATATATTATATTTTTACATAAATTTGCAAATATACAGTACTGTACAAAAGTTTAGGCAGGTGTCAAAAAAGCTGCACAGTAAGAATGCTTTTAAAAAAAAAAAAATGTTCATTTATTTTTATTAATTAACAAAATGCAAAGTGAATGAGCAAAAGAGAAATCTAAATCAAATCAAAAGAGAAATCTAAATCAAATCAATATTTGGCGTGACCACTATTTGCTTTCAAAACCGCAACAAAACATTATTTCCTCTAGGTACCATTGCACACAGAAAGAACTCTGAAGAGCGCTTGTTCCAAACATCTTTGAGAACTAGCCACATATCTTCTGAGGATGTAGACTTGTGTAGATCCTACTTTCTATTCATGTAATGCCAGACAAACTTGATATTGAGATCAGGGTTCTGGGGGCAATATTATCATTTTCAAGACTTCTTGTTCTCCTTTACTTTGAAAATAGTTTTTAATAACATAGACTGTATGTTTGGGGTCGTTGTCCTGCAGCTGAATAAATTTGGAACCAATCAACACCTCCCTGATGGTATTACATGATGGATATGCATTAGCCTCTATTTCTCAGCATTGAGGACAACCAGACATGGACAACGTTGAAGACCGTAGATGCAATGGTTGGCCAAGAAAACTTACTGCAGAAGATGACAGACACATCCTGTTTACTTCCTTTCGAAATCAGATGATGTCTAGCAGAGCTATCAGCTCGGAACTGGCAGCGGTCAGTGGGATCCAGCTACACCCATCCACTTTTCTGATAAGTCTGGCCAGTAGTTGTCTTCATAAAAGCATTGGTGCCAAATAGTCATACTATTGACATGAAAACGAGGCCAAGTGACTCAGCTATGCACAAAAACATTGGAACAGGTGTACAACAAGATGGCAATTGGATTCATTGTACTGATTTAGTCTAAATTTCACTTTAAAGTTTGCTGGAGAACGGTACAATAATTATGGTCTGCAGGCAACATTGAAGCATGGAGGTTTCTTTGCAATTTTGGCGCTGCATTTCAGCAAATGGGGTTAGAGATTTGGTCAGGATTATTGGTGTTCTCAATACTTCCTTATACACCTTTTGGTATAGTGCTGTATGTATATATACACTCTGACATAGATTGTCCTTGATAAAGAACAGATGGGAAGGAATGTTGTAATGTGGAATACAATGTGCTAAATCACTGCTGGAAAAATAAGACACTTAAGCATTATAATTTGACCTCCATTTACTTTATTCCACTCGGTTCCTTTGAAGATTACTTTATGCTGCTGTCAAATGGGGCAGCAAAAACCTGGCGACAGATTCTCTTTAAATTTATTTCCAAGCGACAATATCACATGCTATTACATGGGTCGATGTCCAACTTTCTAAGGCCCCAAAGGATAGAGTAGACTAGTTTTGAACAAGATTGGATATCCTATTTGGCAATGTAGGCATATAAAAGGGCAAGAAGGGCGTGTGACTCACCTTTCCTGGTATTACCAGTCACATTGTGCTCATGCTGGTCAGAGGGGACAGACAGTGGCTGTTAAATATTAAATGTCTTGATGTTCTCCTAATAGGTAATAGGTGACACTGATGTGACTTTTGGAGGAAAAGGAAAGGCTTTTATATTCGAGTATTACTGCTAGGGAAAGTAACTATTACAAGGTGCGCTGCTGGAAGTTCTGTGAAATAAAATGCTCTGATTACTTTTGAGATCATTCGTAGTATTAGAGTGATCTTGTAACAAATAATAGTGTGTAACATGGTTTTTACGACTATATGCATGAGCAAATATGGAAAAAGCTATTGGAAGGGAGATTGCTGTACAATGTTGGCTAAAGGGGTAGACCCTGCTATGATTACTTTTTCGGAAGTACAAATGCATATGCTGCTATAGGGAAGCATAGTTGTACTGTGGATGTGGACTTAAGGCCTTTAAATGACATGTAAGACCACAGTCATTAATCTAGTTCCATTGTACTTTTTTCCGTCTAACACATATAAGCTCCTACACGCAAAATGTAACATCGGCATCCCTGTATGGTTCCTCTCTCTCCTCCCAGCAGGGACACCGACTCCTGTGCTGGCTTCCTTCGTGGCTTCCAGGTTTCAGGACTCACACACGTCTGCCTGAGCAACTTTAGTGTGTCTTAGCATACTAGTCCGTTGTTAGGTCATGTGCTCCCTTACCTGTCCTGCTACCCTGTACCAGAGTCTGCTCCGTGTTCCTGTAACCCCCTTGTCTGAACGAGCCGTTCTGTCCAAACCTGAAACCTGATCCTAAACCCCTCTCGTCTGAATCCGCACCAGTATTCATTCTGCCAGTAATCCTAATCTTGACTGCTACTCTGAGTCCATACATGCATTCCTTACCCTTTAGGTCAGCTTCTGCAGTACCAGGGACTGACCTGGATTGGTGCCGGGTGGCTACCTGCCGCTCAAGCCTAAACCAACGAAGCCTGGGGGGAGATAGGTAAGGTGAGTATACGTTCTCATATTATTTTAGAGAAGTTGTCCCCAACCTTTCTGACCTTGAGAGCCACATTCAGCTCTGAGAGAGGGTCTCAAGCCACATTCAGCTCTGCGTGAGCGTCGTGAGCTACATCCAGCTCCAGCCCCACTCACTTTAAACAACCGGAGCCCCCACAACCGGTATAATGACATCCAAGGCAGCTTACCAAGATCGAAGGTTTCCCACAGTAGCCCCATTCAGTATTTTCAAAATCAAGCACTTCCACTGCAGTGTCGCATCCAGATTCAAGCACCTCCTCTGACATATGGTATCAACCTTTTGTCCGCTTACCATACTTAAATTATCTCCAACTACTAAGACCTGTAAATACGCATCCAGATCTGATCCTCTTTGCGGGGCTGCTCACAGAAGTCACCACCTGGAGACCTGCTCTTTGCTAGACCTTCTTCTGATAAGCTGAGCTGGCAGACAGCCGCGAGCCACAAGTCATGAGCTCCCGAGCCATATGTTGGGGACCCCTGTTTTAGAGCATGCTGCACAGTTTGTACGGGAGCACAATCAAGATAGATTTGCTGTTCACGAGTCTGGAAAAGCTGAATAACAAGCCAAGTAATCTTGTCTTTGTTTTTCCATAATCATATCTAACTGAAATGACTGAATGTAATTTATTTACTATGTACGTAGTATTTTGGGGACAATGGGGGGGGTCTCTTTACATATAATTAATGGATCTGTGCCAGGATGGCGATGCTTTCAGTTTATATGGAGTACATAGGAAATAAGGAGTGTAATTTGCTGTCCATCTACATGAAAGAAGCAGTGTAAAATAATCTACTTGTCTTCGTGTTAAACTCTAGTAGAAAAATGCTAATTTCCTTGTCGTGTCAGAGGTTTGAAAATCACGTAAGGCGCTTCTTTGTGGGTGACAAGAACGTCACATACATTGACGTGCCTTCAGGTATAAAACATTTCTGCGCACGATATATAAGCTGTATGCTATGTAATGCCCATCCATATAAACACAGTCTGCGGCTGTTACAAACTATCAAATATTCTTAAACATCTTCTAAGTTTAGCTATTTAGCATCATTTTAATTGCAACTTTTCTTAATTTTCTACCTTGGAGAGACAAGTCTTACTTTTCTGCCTTTCATGAATTAAAAGCAGTCTTTCAACTGCGATCATAGAAGCACCTAGTCAGTTCATCATTCATTTGAAGATTGCTTTGTACTTCATAGGCTACACAGTCTTGACAGCTTCAAGAGACATCATGACATATAGTAGTATTTTGTTCAATCAACAGCATAGCCACCTCCAATTATACCGGAGATGATTGACAAATAGCTACCAAACGGAACTTCTGAATTATGTGACTGTCTCCTCTGTGAAGGATATATGTGGCATAAATGACTAGGAATTGTTTTTTTACTAAACCTGACAAGTAACATTCATTAATTATAGGGAAAGTAATAAGAGCGAATGCATCAGAGAGATTTTACATTGCCATTTTAACAAGCGCTACTCAATATCAAGACAAAAATATTGAAATGCATCTTGGGAAAGCCATTTTTTCTTTTTTTTTCTTATTTATAACACTAAGACTTAAGATAGCGGGTTTGATTTTAACAGATTTATCAGAAATGTATGTTTAAGATATGAAAATTGACATTTAATATAAAATTAGGAATATTAATGGGGGGGCATAAAGCTGAGATAAGTGAAGCAATTTGACATGGATCTTTTTTTCAAAGTAAAGATAGTGACTTTTATTAGGGAGTCAAAAATTTTTTTTGCCTTGAATAGCGACCCTTTTATTACTTAGGAAAAATGAACGCATCCCCCCCAACCTGAAGCTCCTGTCTAACAAATCCTCCAATCTCGGCTTCCCGGACCCCGATGAGGAACTAAATGCTTGGGGCAATGGAAATTTGGTGGGAAATGCGGAGCTTCCAGATAGATATTAGTTGTGCACCCTGATGGCGCCCCTCATTCACCCCAATTTTCTGATTGGGTGGTTGTTGACTATACTTGATTAGTTTGCAGTTGAATAGGTCTTGTTCTCACAGGTTTCATAGTAAGAAAGCATAGCTCGTAATTAATTTAAGAAGGGATATAATGCATGTAAGACTATACATACTGTAGACCATATAGCAGTTTAAAAATATATTACATTCTTAAAATATCTTGTCTTGTGATCTGGACCACATGGTCTGAACACGCTTGATTGTATGGTAAAATGGTAGTAATTACATGAGGTAAAGATGTAGGAGTCTACAGATAACCTTGTTAACATCACAGTTTGGAGTTTTGCACATTCCTGTAAATCAGTGTTTCCCAAACTCCAGTCCTCACGGCCCGCCACATGTCATGTTTTCAGGATTTCCATAGTGCTGCACAGCTAAGAGAATTACTGATTCCTTGATGATACTTCCACCACCTGGCCAGTGCTAAGAAAATCCTGAAAACATGAGCTGATGGGGTCCGTGAGGACTGGAGTTTGGGAAACACTGTTGTAAATGATCACCTGATATGTTAGAAAGATATACATTCTCAATATACTGAAAAGGTTTTTATGGATATTACTGTACATTGATGGATCTTTCCACATGTAGCCCTATTCTCTTGAATAGGCTGAGCTCCAGTACCAATCATAACCATTGCTTCTATATTCTTGTTGGTGGTTTCTCAAGCTTCCCAAATAATTACCGGTATGTTTAAGGCCGTTAGTCTGCATTTCAATGATATCAATGATGTCCCAGATAAATTATGTTCACCTAGAACATTTTGGCCTGAGATGTTGTATGCATGCTCCCTGGACATGAATGACATGCTCCTTACTAGCCAAATCATTATGTAGTGCTTGAAATGGCACACATGCACAAGACGTCCTTCCTTCCTGATCATGTGCTATGTAGCCAAAGCATCAGAGCACTGTGCATGCCCTGGAAGGCATAGTAACGCCTTTGTTCACCCGGAGAACCTCAGAAATGATGTGGCCAGTGAGGAGAATGTCAATTATGCCCAGGTTGAAGCGACGACCCACCAGTGTAGTCCTTCGTAATTCTCATTTGACAGGTGACGCAACATAAGTTGTTTTTTTGGCCATTTCAAGAATTTACTGTAACATCAAATACCCTATTGGAGTAGAGGAGTAAGGCTTTTAAATGTAATTGTGGTTGTTTGTGAGGCATGGAGTACTGACCATTCTCTTTAAAGGTGTTGGCCAGGTTTGGCACAAGTGTCTCCAGTGACTGTATGTGACTGCAGACTTGTGAATCTTCACAGCGTGCATTGTCATTATTTTCTGGCTCCGGAAGCGGGCAGTCATGTGACCGCAGATTTGACCAGACTGTGTACCACTGTAAGCATTCTGTGTACTCTCATTATATGGTCATATGAGATTAGGCAATAGCTCTATTGCAAGCATGCTTAAAGTTTTGTATCAATAGCCTTTTTTTGGATTTTTAATTAATAAATATTAATCATTTTTGGTGTTCACTTTGTATTGGAATACCTCTTTCTTCTCCTCTGGTTGCACTTTTTTTGCTATGTCATAGGTAGATCACATTTATTGGGTGATACCCTCAGTTCTCCTCTACATAAGGAAAATCCTGACTGCACACTACATGCGCGCTGTGAAGATTCGCAAGTCTGCAGTCATATACAGTGACTACAGACATTTGTGCCAACCTGGACAACCCTTTTAGACCCTTACCGACATCTGCCATACATGTACGGAACAAGTCACTAGCAGGTGTATGTAGCGGGTTCATTGGGTGACACATAGCCTGGATCTGACTCTAACAGCTGAGGGTGGAGCAGAGCTCTGCCCGTGATTGTTAGCTTGTTAAATGCCGCTGTCAGACTCTGACAACTGCATTAACAGCACGCCAACATGGGGCACGTCATTCTATGCTCCCTTCGGTGCTCCCATCATGTGATGAGAGCCAACAGGTTGCTATGACAGCCGTGGGGGGGGTCTGTTGAAGACCTTCATGCCTGTCAACATGGAGCTGTCTTGAAACCCAGCCTGCAGCTGGGCTTCATAGGGAGCCATGATTTTTACTATGCACTTATACTGTGGTATTGCTGTATATAATAGAAGCAATCAGACAATCACAGGTTCAAGTCCCATAAGGGGACTAACAAAGTTAAAAGTAACATTTTTAAAAAAAAAATATGAAAAAAAACCCATAAGTTCGAATCACCCTTCCTTTCCTCCAATAATAGTAAAGATAATAGAAAAATATACATATATGTTTTCTTGGTCACTGCAATACCGCAAAATATGCCATAAGGAGCAATAAAAATGTCATATCTATCTCAAAACAGTATTAATAAAAACATTGTCTTAACCTGCAAAAGATAAGCCCTCACACAGCTCCTTAGACCGAAAAATTAAAACGTGACGGGTCTTGAAGAATTATTATTATTATTATTATTATTATTATTAATAATTTATATAGCGCCATTGATTCCATGGCGCTGTACATAAGAAGGTGTTACATACCAAATACAGATATCACTTACAGTGTAAACAAACTAACAATGATAGACTGGTATGGTAACATTATCACATTTTTTTTTCACCACCACAATAATGTAAAAAAACTGGACAAGTGTGGTAGCGCTGTATCGTACTGATGAGGAGAATCATATTGCCATGTCATTTTTACCACACAATGTACACAGTAAAAGCAGTTCTCAAAAACCAATGGCTGAATTGCATTTTCCTTTTGCAACTTCACCGCACTTGGAATTTTTTTTCCTTTTTTACAGCACATTATGTTGGAAAATGAATGGTGTGAATCAAAAGTACAACTCGTCCTGCAAAAATCGAGACCTCATAATATGTCTATGTGGACAGAAAAATAAAAAGTTATGCCTTTTGGAAGTAAGGGAGGAAAAAAACGAAAACACAACAACAGAAATTGGCCATGTCAGGAATGGGTTAAAGATAAGCCATCACTGTTATATCATTGAAAACCTCTTTAACCCCTTTACAACCCATGCCGTATTAGTACGCACATTTGCGTACCCCCGGTGCGCTGAGCCCTCACTGAACGGAGCACATGTCAGCTGATTCTTACAGCTGACACGTGCCCGCAACAGCCCAGGGTGGAATCGCGATCCACCCGCGGCTATTAACATGTTAAATGCCGCTGTAAATCTCCGACAGCGGCATTTAATGCGTGCTTCCGGGTAGCGCATCATAAGCCCCGCCCATCGGCAACCCCGTCACGTGATCGCGGGTCACCGATGGGTGGGCATGACAACCCAGGGTCTGCAGCAGACGCCTGTGGTTGTCATGATCTGGTCGCTATGAGTGCCACCTAGTGGTTGGCGCTCATAGCACAGGACCATTTCTGCTGCATGCAGGGGATCTGCTGGTCCCCTGTATGTAGCAGAGCCGATCAGACAACTGCTGCTTCTAGTCTCCTATGGAGACTATTGAAGCATGCAGTAAGTGAAAAAAAAAGTTTTTAAAAATATAAAAAAAATAAAAAAAATATAAAAGTTTAAATCACCCCCCTTTCGCCCCATTCAAAATAAAATATATATTAAAAAAAAACCCTACATAGACATATTTGGTATCGCCGCGTTCAGAATCGCCCGATCTATCAATATAAAAAAGAATCCGATTGGTAAACGGTGTAATGAGAAAAAAATTCTAAACGCCAGAATTACGTTTTTTGGTCGCCGCAAAATTGCAATAAAATGCAATAACGGGCGATCAAAACATCGGATCTACCCCAAAATGTTATCAATAAAAACGTCAGCCCAGCGCGCAAAAAATAAGCCCTCACCCAGCCCCAGATCACGAAAAATGGAGACGCTACAGGTCTCCGAAAATGGTGCTATTTAAAAAAAAAAAAAATTTACCAAATTTTGGAATTTTTTTTCACCACTTAAATATAAAATAACCTATACATGTTTGGTGTCTACAAACTCGTAATGACCTGGATAATAAGAATGGCAGGTCAGTTTTAGCATTCAGTGAACGTGGTAAAAAAAAATAAATAAAAAACAACTGTGGTATTTCACTTTTTTTTGCAATTTTACCTCACTTGGAATTTTTTTCCCATTTTCCCGTACACGATATGGTAAAACTAGTAATGGCGTTGAAAAGTACAACTTGTCCCGCAAAAAATAAGCCCTCACACGGCCATATTGTCCAAAAAATAAAAACGCTATGGCTCTGGGAACAAGGGGAGCAAAAAACAAAAATGCAAAAACCACAAAACCCAGGGTTGCGAAAGGGTTAAACTTTGAGTTCACATTATCCAGCCACTTAAATTTGGGAAAAAGAAACAATTAATAAACTGCTCCAAATGGTGTAAAATAAGCAAGAATGAATTTACCTATCCCGGCCACTCCTGCTCTGATGCTAACGAGGGCTCTGACCAGTCTCTGTACTCAGAATGGTACAAAATAGCAAAAGTAAAGCTAATCTACTGTCAAATCCTTCTTTGACACTTCCTGGGTCCACCACCTTTCTCTGTTCTTTCTTCACTGGACAGACATGTGACTGCTGCAGCCAGTGATTGGCTACAGCAATCACATGTCTGTCCAGGTAGTGTATAAAGTATTGAGACTGATTGGGGACCCAGGAAGCATCAGAATGGCAGTGGTAGGAAATCCATAAGGTGAGCATTATTACCTTTATAATTGTATGCTTTTTTTTCTATTTTTTCTTTATTGATTGATTTATTTTAATGTAATTGGCTGGATTACTCTTGTGGGCCCCAAAATATGTCAGGTTGAGCACAACTTATTTATAGTAAATTCTGTTTGCCATCTAGAACTTCTATTGGTGTATGCGAGTTTCTGTTCCTTTAAATATGGACTTCTCTATTGACAGAAGCGAAATCCCCACATTTCAGCCAAGCACATTTTTTGTTAACTTGAAATTGTTTTTAATATATTATGATTTACTTAAGTGATAGATTGTTAGTTGCTACATTTTAAATCAAGGATGGAAAATGTACTAGATGATTATTGTCGTGACAGTGCAGAGCCTGTGCTGCTACTGGAGCTGAGAATAGGAATATTAAAACGATCAGCTACAGATGAGAGATTTTCTAGCTTTATTTCAATAATGTTCCCTATTAATACTAATTACACACTGCCCATTTAAAGTCCGCAAGTAAGCTCAGAGGCGGAGAAAGAGGAGAGGAAATGATCACAAATCTGTGAAGCCATCAATGAGTAAGTGCTTGAGTTAATATACTGAAATAAAATAGCTGCTTGAAGTTTTAGTCAATTATCATTTTCATTTTTTGGTAGGGAATTGCTTCCTACATTTCAAGCCAATAAAAAAATGGTATACCAACTATGAAAAAAAATGTAAATGTGAGAAATATACAATAGTTAGTAAATAATATATTACAATTATTTGTAATAAGGTGCGAGATATTACATTATCTTTTAACTTCTTAAAAAAAATAGTCATCAAAAAAAATTAAAAAATATCATCAAAATTGAAATAAATGCTGCCTATCTAAAATGTCACGCATGTGGATCGTGGACCTACTGCTTACCCTTGGAGGAGCGTGGCTAAGCGGCCACCTATTTTTCGCTAGAGCTCCTGATGATGGAGTTAGGCTTTAGCTGCAGGTGGCCACCAGGTACCACTCCAAAGACAGTCCCCGATACTGCGGCAGCTGAACCCAAGGGTCAGGATAGCAGACACGGACTTTGAGTCCAAGGCAGGACTGGATACTGATGCAGGTTCAGACAGTGCGGATCCTGGAACACTTGACTGTAAAGACACTGGTGCTGGCTCAGATAGTGCCTGGGCGACTTCAGGTTCAGGTACCGCAGAGTATTTTCAAGCTTAGGTACCGCTGGAGTGTTTTCAGGTTCAGGTATCGCGGGAACGGTTTCAGGTTAAGGTACCGTCGGAGCGGCTTCAGGCTCAGGTACCGTCAGAGTGGCTTCAGGCTCAGGTACCGCCGGAGCAGTTTCAGGTTCAGGTACCGCTGGCGCGTTTTCAGGTTCAGGTACCGACGGACTGGCTTCAGGCTCAAGTACCGCCGGAGCAGTTTCAGGTTCCGGTACCGCTGGTGCGGGTTGAGGCACAGGTACCACTGGTGCGGTTTCAGGCACAGGAACCGCCAGAGCAGCTTCAGGTTTAGTTAACACTGATAATAGGTTCGGGATCAGCAACAGGTTCAGGTTCTAGCAGAATAATTTCAGGTACAGGTTCAGGAATAGGTTCAGGGACCTGACAACTAACTAGCAGGGACAAACTCAAACTAACACTAAAAATGGTGTTGCACAGTCACTTGCCTACAGTGGAGCCTGCCTTAAATACTAGATGCCTCCCAGTTATTGGCTGGGCACAGAGTCAGAGTGTGTGCTACTTCTTAAGGAGGCGGGAGCACGCACGCACTAAGCTTGCCCTTGGAAGACCTGTGCTCCGTGCGCGGGTCCGCTAGACGAGGAAGCCGTGCAGTGAACGGAGACACCGCCGAGTGGCCGGGGCAGTGAGCATGTCGGCATCTTTGCTGGGAGGAGGGCGAGGGAGCATGCATGGATGCAAGCATTAGCATTACAAAAAAATAATTAGAAACACCCCATGAAACCCAAGTAAAGGGAGCGGGCCATGTGGTCAATTATAAGTAACATTAAGGCAAATGAAAATAAATCAGTGCATCAAAATAGTGGAGGTACAAAAACCACATAACATAAATCACAGAGACCTGAGAATTATAAAAACTCTCAATTGTATACACAGTCCCTGAACAACATGGAGAGTCCTAAAGCAATGAATAACCAGTCATTTAATAAATGAAGAAAGAAGGAATTGTGCGGTGTTAGTGAAGAGCTAGAACAATTAGACAGGAGATTAGGTTATAACACACAAACCTTTTATTGTTTAGTACGCTCTGTAACGCCACGACGCGTTTTGATAGCAGACGCTATCTTCCTCAGGTCTGAGGAAGATAGCGTCTGCTATCGAAATGCGTCGTGGCGTTAGAGAGCGTACTAAACAATAAAAAGTTTGTGTGTTATAACCTAATCCCCTGTCTAGTTGTTCTAGCGCTTCACTAACACCGCACAATTCCTTCTTTCTTGATTGCTAATCTCCCCTGTGGAGAGCAGTGGACGCTGCTCTGTTTACAACTAGCCTACTACAGGACCTGCCGTGATATCATTGTGGAACGCCCACTTCGGTCACACGGTCCTGGTCATGTGACCTCTGAAGCAGACAGAAACTCCCTACAGCAGTTCCTGCTAAGCTGTGGTCATCATACAGACTCCCACCTGGAAGCGTTTTCCCTTGTTGTGCGGGGCTCCTTTGCACAACAGGACCAGGTGAGTGGTCACAACATCTCCCCCTTCATTCCCCCCCCCAAACCTCAGGCTCTTCACCATTGGCGCTCCAACTGCTTTTGTTTTCCATTTAATAAATGAAGGCATACAGACCTCAAATAAGAGGTTAAAAAAAAACCTTGCAATTGCTCTCTCAGGAAATAGCATAAGTGTAAGAGGACCTGTACCTACCACATGCCATTATAAATAAAGATCACACTGCCCATTACCCCAATGCGCATGTCACGTGTAATTTCGTGAGGTCCAACCTTTTGTTGTAGGGTAACATACGTACTCCACAGCCAGACTGCAATTGTACGGGGGAGGTCTAGATTCTGCTGATTGACTGCAGTTGAAGGGGAAGGTCCAAACTCTACAGTCAAACTGGTGTTGTAGAGGATGATGTGTATACTCTATAACCAGACTGCAGTTGTGGGGGGGAGGTCCAGACAACAAAGCCAGACTTTAATGGTAGTGGGAGATCCAGACTACACAGCTAGACTATTGTTATAGATGGTGAACTACGAGTCACAACCAGACTACTGCTTTATCATATAGACCAGACTACCCAGCAAGGCAGCGCCTTGTAGTCGGTTGTCCAGATTCTACAGCCAAACTGCCGATCTGGGGTAAGATCAAGCCTTTTACTATATGAAATGCCAGACTGCAGGCATCGAGGCAGTCTAGACTACAAAGCCAAAAACGATTGTTAGAGGGGGAACTCCAGACTACTCAACCAGACTATAGTTATAAGAAAGATTCAGAAAGATTTTAGCCATTTTGACAGTGACTCTAAACTTTGAAGTAATACAATATGTAATCTGTGCTACATACAGTACATTAAAATTAACATAAATATAGGAAAAATATCCTAAGGGGGTTGTCCACTACTCTGACAACCCCTTCTCAATCCTTCTGTTTTCCCAAGGCTGTGGAGTTGGAGTCATGGAGTCAGTCAGTGTAAATTTTGGTGTAGTCGGTATAAAATGGACTGACTCCGACTCCTATAATATATAATAAATTGGGTTCAGTAGTACAATGCAGTAAGTGCTGTAAGTTTATTCATAAGAATTTGTGAAAGTTCTAAAATGTCCTATAAATGTTTGTTCTATTCATGATCTAAGGATGTCGGCTTTTAGTTGAGATGAATCTGTGCTGCACTATATATATATATATATATATATATATATATATATATATATATATATATATATATATATATATATATATATATATATATATATATATATATATATATATATATGCTCAGTAGTGAGCAAGTGCTGTGGAGTCGGGAGTCGGAGTCAAGGAAATTGAGGAGTCTAAGATAGAGGTTTGACTTACCAACTCCACAGCCCTGGTTTCCCCCCCCCCAGTAAAATAATAATACTTATACTTACCTCCGGTGCCGGCGCCGTTCCAGCATCGTTGTCACTGACCTCTCCCGGTGATCGCGTGACATAATGTCACACAATCCCTGCTGCCAATCAGGGCTGGTTTCAATCTCCTCTTCTACAAGTGTAATTTACATCCGGAGGAAGTGAGAGCGACCCCATCTGACTTACTCCGAATGTCTGATTTGTTTGCAGGAGGGGAGAGTCAAGTCAGCCTTGATTGGCCCGAAGTGGAGGTGAGGAGAAGTGTTGTTATTTTACTGGGAGGGAAAATAGGGGGTTGTTCAAGTAGTGGTCAACCTCTTTAAACATTTTGCTCTTAAAATAAAATATATCTGTATACCATACGTGAGTACAGTTTTCAGTATATACAGTAGCATTATGTTCTGTGGAATTGAGCAAACCTTTCTAGATAATACATGTATACTGTACACAAAAATTCATACTTTAAGGAATTGAGCTTACTGTTCCTGTTGTATCAGATCGAATATTGCAAATATCTAAGTGCTAGTTTACCACGTACCAGGAATACAAGGTAGGTGCAAGTGTTAAATATAACACAGATATCTGTTCTTATGTAATCTGCTGTGTGTAAATTCATTGCCTCGGGGGATTGCAGCTTTAAGGCACCCTTACAGTTTTCCCCTTATACTTCTAGATTCTCGCTGTTTTGATATGAATTGTACAATGTAAAAAGTGTTGCCTGAGTTCAACATCAATAAAATAGATTTTCGTATGGCAGCAACATACATCATAAGTCATTATTAAGTACAATACCTGATGGTCTCTCTAATATACATGTACTACTTAAAATGGTTAATTTTTGCTTACCTCTAGCAAAGGTATTAAGATTAATTCACAATTTTAAGAGCCATTTTACTCAATTTTGGATGAGTAATATGCAATGGGTGTGACTGATCCACTTAAATATGGCAATTTGATGTTTCTAATAAATGTTTTTTAGTATGACACATTGTTTGGCTAATTCTTTATTTTCTGTATACTATGACCTAGGTGTTCGGTTTTTTCTTTTGGGTTATGATTAGTTTTCTGAATGGTCGTTTATAGTCTGGGACATATGTATTTCATATAATGCATCCCGTGATTGAAGTGTATGGGGTATTTATTGCATGGACATATGATATATGTGAATTCCAGGAATTGTTCTAATTACTTTATGCAGCGTAAACTGGTCTGAGGTGCGTTTTTAAAATCTGTGAAATGTCAGTTTCTCTTGTGGGTATGCCGAGTTTTATGTGTGAATTTTCCCCATAGAAGTTATATGTGGAAAATCCGTATAAAGAAACGTATGTACGATAATCTGCACATGACTATGTGACAGGTCACGGCGGTCACGTGACCTGTCACATGACTAAATGACGTCATGGAAGGTCTTTTTACACCACTGCGAGCCACCGGGGAGCCAGGACGCATCGGAGAGAAGACCGCAGGGGATCAGAAGGTGAGTATAATTTTTTTTTTTTTTTTTACCATTTTTATTCTTTTTTTAACTATTAACTTGCTCACACTATATAAATCCATGCCGGTTGCATGGATTTATATAGTGTGATCGATTTGTCAAGCACTTTTCCAAGTGATGCCAAAATCACTTGGAAAAGCGCTTGATAACCCGCATGCGAAAATGCATGTGAAGAACGCTTCACATCCACATGTCACTGGCAGGAAAAACGCATGTACAATCCGCATGTACAATCCGCATGTACAATCCGCATGTACAATCCACATGCATTTTTCCTGCCAAGGGAGATGCAGAAAAAATCCGGATCATTTCTGCTTCGTGGGCACTTAGCCTAATACTCATCGTGGGCGTGTAACCTTTTAGTCCTAGGATCTGCCTGGTGCCACAAGGGGGTACAACACTTCCAGTATTTCTGGATTTCTGTTTCTATAATGGAATAGGAATAATGAGATAAGCAGATCAGGCAAAATTCACATTTACTTGTTCGCACTGATTTACCCATGAAATTCGATTTGCAGAGAAGCTATTCTCTGCATATTTAATGTCTGTCCAGACTCCGGAGCATAACATATGTAATATGTAAAAAATTTTAAAAAAATTCTTATACTCTCCTTACCAGCCCTTCTGCTCCTCATCGTTACCCAATCAGTTCTCGTCGCATCTTCTGATCCCTTCCACTAGCACTGAAATCCCGAGGCATCTCACAGTGAGCGGGGACTTCTGGCTCAGATGAGGCCCAGGAGGGTCCTACGCAAGTGCATGGTAGGTCACTATGTGCACTGAGACCTTGCACGTGTGCATGTGCAGTACCATCCCTGGGCTCATCAGAGCTGGAAGTCCCGGCTCACTGTAAGAGGCCTGGGGATTTCAGTGCTAGAGGAAGGGATCAGAAGATGTGTCAAGGAGCAAAAGGGCCGGTAAGGTGGGTATAAGGATTTTTTAAAAATTTTTTTAACCTTTTGATCAGCCTTTACTGTACAGAAAAATGTCAATTGCCACTATTTTGCTGAATTTGCACGAAATCTGATTACAAAAAAATCTGTAAATTGGCAATTGCAGATGTTTGTTCATTTGTTTGGTATTATTTCTACTCAAATTTTACAGAGCCGTAGAAACATTTTCTAATTACTTTATATTGCTTGATTATGTTTTGTTCTTTTATAAAGAAAAATATTCTGGTCATGTATTTCAGGCGAGAAACCATTCAAATGTGATGAATGCAATTTTGCTTCTACAACTCAGTCCCATTTAACACGGCACAAACGGGTTCACACAGGGGAGAAGCCATACATGTGTCCATGGTGTGACTACAGGTAATCATGCTAAATTAAGTAAGGCCTTTTTGTCTGTATATGCTGATGATATTTGGAAGATAGAAAGATAGAAATAAATGACAAATATTTTGGCTCATTTTCCAGGTTTCTGAGGCCTTTAATTAGATTATTGCCATTTACTGCTCTCCTATTATGTTCAAGATGAAATGTTTCTTGCAATTCGATTTAGTTTCCATTTCCCATGATATGTATGCGCCTTCTGTTGGTACATTTTATTACTTTGTACATCATGCCACAGTTCTTGAATAATGATACCCAGAATACAATGGGTGCTGGCACTGTTAGAAATCTTGCCTAGGCTATCTTCACATTGCATTTACCATATAAACTGGCAATACTTTAAATGTAGGATGGGACAAGTGCCTGACAGTGGCAGCCATAACCCATAAACTAATATGATATTGGTTTAGTAGAAACATTGCTAGCCTTTTTAATGGTGTATCCTTTTAATGGATGGTATTATTGCCTATGCCAATAGTGGATGTCTATGTACTGTATCGGTCATGCATTACCTCCCTGGGTCCAGCACCGGCTCCCTGAAGCTTTTCCGGTCCTAGTGTTTTAACTATGTCATATTAACAGCACACATCACCACTCTAGACAATCACTGTTCTCATTGACTTGTTCTCTTAGCTTAGCATCCCATGCTGTCAACCTCTGTGCACGGGCACGGAGATCAGTGACTGGCTGGAGTGGTGATTCGTTGACATGACATCACCACTGTTATTTAAACATGAGCACCTGATCAGCGGCGGGGACCAAGGGAGGGTGAGTACTTGCTGAGTTTGTTACTTTATGTACTTTACATAGTTTGGGGCCTACTTCCTTAAAAGTAGTCAAGATCATTAATTGGGTACTCTGCGGAGATGAAACATTTTTGTACTGCCCTTCCCTCATAAACTATAAAGATGAGATGCCCAGTGCAGTTCTATCATCTCTATAACACATGTAATTCAGTGTGACAGGATCTACGCCTCACTGCTCCCCCCTACCGTCTGGAACATTACGTCACACACCAGTATGCAGCTCCTCGCTGAGACTAACAGCCAATCTGAGAAGAGGAGGCATGGCCACGGCCCCTGTGCTCTGTAGAGAAACCGCTATTATTAGGAGATTGGCTGATAGTAGCAGCAGGGAGCTGGACACTGATGTAATGCTCCTGTCATGCCAGACCCCTGATAATGTCTCCTTGTCTGCAGCCCAAGGTGAGGGGGCGTGGCCTGCTTCTGGCTTTTAGTAGCACTCACCCTGATAATATCTCCTTCACACTGCAGGGCTACTAGCAGGAAGCAGACCATGCCCCGCCACACTCCCCACCTTGCATTGCAGACAAGAAGACATTATCAGGGGGCTGGCGTGACAGGAGCGTTACATTAGTGTGTAGCTCCATGCTGTTACTATAAGCCAGTCTCCTGATAATAGCTGTTTCTCTGCAGAGAACAGGGGGCCACACCCCCTCTTCTCAGACTGGCTGTTACTCACAGAGGGAGCTGCACACTGGTGTGTGACATAATGTCCCAGACGGGAAGGGGGAGCAGTGAAGAGCAGCTCGTGTCACACTGACTTACAAGTGTTATAAAGATAATAGAAGTGCAATTGGCATCTCATCTTTATAGTTTATGAGGGCAGAGGTGAGTTGATAAAACAGCAATTCTGGGATTTTTATTTATCCCATCCTGTACTACATTCACCATTGACAAAGATGGCAGACATGAGTCCTTTTCCAGGCCCCCAGCTCTATTACAGCTAAATGGCACCTTGAAATTGTGTTGCGGTTGGAAATCGATGAGGTGAGAGGGAGGGGTGCTCAATAAGGATTGCAACATCTAATGGGAAAAAGTTATAAGGGTATAGACCGTCAACCGTAAATCTTGAGCCCCCTCCATCATGTGCCACCCAACATGGGACGTATTTGTAATTCTGGGAAGAGGTTAAAAGGAAGAAGGTAATATGGGGATTGGGTGATGTCAATATAAATGTGCGGTCACCTGAAAAATTACAGGATTATGGGTTTCAGACCATCCACGCGAGTGTAAAAAAGAGGCATTGTATTTTCATATATTTTATATAGTTAGGTCTTGTAGTTTGTATGAAAATCTGTATTCTAATTCTCCAGAACTAGCTTTCTTCCCAGTTCGGGTATCATGTCATTGTAAAGTGTAATCTCACTATGGGGAATGTTCTGGCTGAGATTTCTTCCATTGCTGTGTTATAGAAGGTGAATCACACATTTCTAAAACCAATCCCACGATATGTTTTTAATCGTCTGTCGATTGATTGGAATATATAATCTGCTATTATTTTTTTTTCCTGCCTGGAAAAATCTGTATTTTGTTAACAAAGCATATGGTGTTGGCCTTTTATATCAGCCATGCTTCAGGTTTGTGTGTTCATGTTGGCGTATAAAAAACCTTATTCAATTTGCATATAAATATTTATGACATTTCATCCATTCAGGATATGTATATAAAGTATGTGGGCTTACTTTACAACTGCCTGTAGCCTTTTTCCTTACACTTGACTGCAATCATAAATATCCTGCACATTAAAAATCATGATCATCCACCAAATCATTTATTACTGTTCAGAGAAGACCTAAGTGATATGATCACGGGCTGATTGGTTGAATCACAGGCTCTAGAAGCGCCGGCCTTTCCAGCACACCAGGCAGAATTTCCAAATGCAGACTATTATGTGAGGCTTATATCACAGATAAATTCATCAGGATTGGATTCGTTTCCTAAAGAAAAAAACTAATTCTGGAGAAAAAATGATGAAATGGTGTTTTCCATGAATAGAGAGTTTTACATTAAAAAATACAAGGGTGAGTCAAAAATAAACCGCACTATGGCTGTTAACTGTAAAGTGCTGCGGAATATGTCGGCACTTTACAAATCAAATTATTATTAATTATTCCCACATTAAAAAAATATTTTAGGCTGAGCTGCGGGCCACGAACGAACCGCTGTTTTCACCTTTTCATCAGATGTGGATCTTAGTCCACGTAGGTGTTCTTTCCACATAATCTACTGTCACTCATTTATCCAACAAGATCAGTCCACATGCGCCCTCAATGTAGTCGTGGATGATACTAGTGCAGCCCTCCTTGAACTTCTCTACACATTCATGCAATCTTAATTTTTTGCGATTAAACTATTTCTAGTACCGCAGTCACAAATAAACTGACGCAACATATGCAATGAC
This sequence comes from Phyllobates terribilis, assembly GCF_046119375.1. Classification (NCBI taxonomy): domain Eukaryota; kingdom Metazoa; phylum Chordata; class Amphibia; order Anura; family Dendrobatidae; genus Phyllobates; species Phyllobates terribilis. Next base: position 535,368,461 of record NW_027362764.1, on the reverse strand, counting down.
TGACGAAACAGTGACATTGTATGGAAAGTGCTGATAAGTCATCCTCATATATATTTTCTACCTAGCTGGTGTCTTAGTGGTCAATTGTTTATTTAATGCCCATAACATGTATTCCATATATAGCATAGCATGTTCAAAATATTGAGGAGTGTACCTATCTTTTCTTTTTTTTTTTTTTAACAGTTACTACCTAAGGTGTGCAGCTGCTCGTGCATGCTGAGCAGCATCGGTACAGTGTCTTTTTGAGTGATTGGCAAGGTTCTGGCTCCTGAGAGCCCACCAATCTACTGCACATCTTAGTACTTATTATTGAAAGAAAATTTAAATGATAGGTTTTTAGGTTCTTGCATTATTACAGCTATTACATACTGGAATCCCATTGCCACTAATAATTTGCTTAGGTGAAAGAGCCATCATCCAACCAATCTCAAGAGCTGTATACCGAAAGTCCAGTTACTCGGTGAAGATTCAGTGAAACGTTTACTCACTTATACAATGCATTAACCACACAAGAGACCTTGAAAGGTTAACTCACAGGGTTAGCCCTCATTCGTTCTGAACATGACATACAAACATGCTTTGGGGAACAAAATCCTATTGACACCAAAGCGGCAACACACATCCCATGCAATCGCATGACTCATTGGTACCTTTAATCAGACCGATAAAGTTATGAGTATTTTAATGAAACATTGTGGGTATCTCCGGATGGATCCCAATCTCTATGATCTGATTCCCTTGACACCTGAAGTGAGGTGACTTTTAGGATTGGAGATCTTTGGGTCATCACTAGGTGGTCCACAATCTCCACACCTCACCAAAAGCATGTGAGACCTGCTTGGACTGCAAGGTTACTGGTACCTATGTTTGCCGCTATATCAGACCCTTAAGGACATTTAGTTTCTTGAAGTGGCAGCACTCCTAATAAATGAAGGATTTTGCCACCTGAAAAAAACTGCAAGGGTAGGGTATCTTTACACATGTCCCAAGAACTACTTTTGTAAAACTAAACCGCAACTGCGTGTGCAGTGAACATTTAGGGGACATTAGACATGGCAGAGATACAACCCTAGCAAAACATATCCCTCAAAAACATGGAGGAAATGATAGATGAATTTTCTTTAATGTTATTCTAATGGTTCCACTATCTATTAGACCAGGTGATTTGGCTAGTAAAACCATTCCATTAAAAACTTTGAGGAGAGAGATGACTATAATATTTTATTTTTCAATCTCTTCTGAGCCACCTATTCATCCACCATTTTGCTAGATTTCAGCTAATCGAATAGCAATAAATTCAGATTATGGCAAATCTGATTTTTTTCGTAAAATTTGTTGCAAATTCCATCCTTTTAGAAACGATTTGCTCAATTGTAATTCTAGGCAGTCCAAACTTGTGAGAAAATAGAACTATTCTTTCAAGAAGTGAATGGAAAGTGAGGTGACTAGCAAGGCCATGGAAAATCATAAAGACATTATTGAGGAATGTGAAGAACCAAACACATAACTGTGCATCTGAAAGTGACCTAAAACCTATGATTGTAGCTTCATTCTAGTGTAACCTTACCAGATATCAGCTGTCCAGTCTGTGGCCTATTGTGACCACATAAATATGTAATGCAAAAAAAATATGTTGTGTTTTATAATTGATTTTTCAACAGCCATATATTACAGTATGTGCTCTAAAATGTTGATCCAGCATTGCTGTTAAAGTAACATTAAAAAAACAACAACTTTGTTTTATTCCAAATTTTTGTTTTTCCTTTTTTGATCTACTTACATTCCCCTTTCATTTTCTTTATCTATTCTATATTCCTCAACCTTGAAATTGCAAAACCAAGAAGGAAAAATTGTGGAATTATGGAAATCACAGGATTGATAGATATGTAATGATTTACAAATGGTGAAAAAATTGAAACTAAATTTAAAAAAAATCTCCATTTATTTAGTATTGAGGATGAGTGCCATGCTTAGAAATACACTCACTTTCACGCCTTAGCATGCCATAATTTTTATTATTAATGGTTGTCTGAGGAATGTTCTGCCATGCTGAATGCACTTAGGCACGCAAATCATCAAGATCCGCTGTTTGCAGCTCCATTTGCAATTGCCAATCAATTACATGCCCGATATGCCTCTTGAGAGACAGATCTGAAGATGCAACAAGCCATGGTAGCACTTTTAGGCCACGCAGCAACATACAACCTGATCTTGTCACGTTGAAAATTGGCTTTTTGGACACTTTGGAGAAATGACCGTTCTACTGGTCCCATGATTGAGCTGTTCTGTACCGCAGGTGAAATTGGTTGTAACATACCAGGCCTAAGGCATCAGTGTCTACACAAACCATTAGATGGTGTTTGCACGACACTGGGTTATTAGCCAGACCTCCAGCTACAGGTGTACCATGTACTTTATGCCTCTGCTCCTACTTGCGATCGTGGTGTAGAGCAAGATGGCAATGGATCCTGGAATGGAGATCTGTCTTCTTCAACAATGAGTCATGCTTTTATCTTGGCCGCAGTGATGACAGGAGATTGGTCTGGAGATCGTGTGGGCTATCCCATGAAGAGGATTTTAGTAAGGAACGTCACATCAACCCTATTTCTGTTATGATGTGGGGTGGCAAAATGTATGGTAGCCAGAACCTTGTAGTCTTTTAGGTACACTAATAGCTTTGTGTTGCACTAATTTAGTCAGGGAACCAGTTGTCCATCAATTTCTCCAAAGTGTCCCAGGAGCAGTATGTCAACATGGCAATGCTCATGCTACTGTGAGCTGCCTAAATATGCTACCATGGCCCGCAGTCTCTCCAGACGTGTCTCCCATTGAACAGATCTGGACTGTCATTGTTTGGCAATTGCTAAAGGAGCTGCCAGCAGCATATCTTGATGATTTCCATGCGCAAGTGAATTCAGCATGGCAGAACATTTCTCAGAAAACAATTATCCTTATTATTAGCATGTGAAAGCATGTAAGTGTGTGTATTTCTGTGTGTAGCGCTCATACCATATAATGACTGAATGGAGAAATTTGTGTAAATTTTGTTTCCGTTTCTTCATTATTTGCATATCAATAACATGTTTCTCCATCCTGTGATTCCCATAATTCCAAAACTTTTCCTTCTTTATCTTACAATTTCATTGTTCAGCTGTTTGTACTGGAAAATTAAATTCTCATCTATTTCTCTTTATGCTTAACGGTGGTATTCCCATCTCCAAGATTCTGTCCCAATACGTAGTAGGTGTAATAATAATAATAATATTAGGAAATACCTCCAATTTGAAATGCAGTAAAGTTCTCCTAATTCGCTATGTTGCTCATCCCCTGTGCAGGGCATTGCAGTAGCTTAGATATCCATGGTTACGAGCACTCATGTAGTGAATTAATTAGTTACTAGTGGTCATAGCTATGGATGCCTAAGCTACTGCGATGCCCTGCACATGAGGAAAGAGATATAGCGAATCAGAAAAACTATACTTCATTTCTAGTTGGAGGTATTTGAGATGGGAATACCCTTTTGATGTCTCTGTGTTGACAGATGAATTCTCCTGTGACACGTACACCAAAAAAAGCTTGCTGAATTTAGCAAATTTAGAATGTCCTTCAAATGTCTTTTTCACCCTAATTTAGCCTGTGATGACAAATAATAGCAGTAATGGTGTGTGTTAATATGCGTATTACTGTGGATAGGACAGGACTGCCATATCATATATACACTTCACAAAATAACCATGGGGCCAACCAGGGCTGTGGAGTCAGAGTCGGAGCCCATTTTGGTGGAGTCGGTATAAAATGGACCGACTCCAACTCCTAAAATATATAATAAATTGGGTACAGTAGTTCAATGCAGTTTGTGGGGATTATTTTTTCATAAGAATTTGGTAAAGTTATGAGTCCTGGAAATTGAGGAGTCGGAGGTTTGGCTTACCGACTCCACAGCCCTGGGGCCAACATTTGCCAGCTAACAATTTGGTGAAGTTTTACTAAAATATTTAGATCTCTTCTTGCCATTAGTAAACAATAATAAGTGGTTCATTTATCCAGATGATGTCACTTATGTTCCATATAAGAACAATCTTAAGAATTGACTCATAATCTCGGGCACTTTAGGGACGAAGTTTTGGCGAAGTGAAATTTTGGTTCCTGAGCTGAAAAGTATTAAATGTGATGTCCCAAGCATATTCCGCTTTTTACATGCTTATAGCATACATGTTTCTCATATGTCGGAGCACAAGCTAACATGATGAGTGAGTCAGTGTTGGAAAAGTAAAACTAATTTTGCCTTCACTC